>NC_133617.1:27885019-28052639 GCF_048593235.1 Sminthopsis crassicaudata | reverse complement strand
ATTTTACAGAGTAGAAAAGAGGCTGAAAGAGCTTCAATTTGGGAAGTAAGTGACTTTTCCAGGGAAGATCCCAGTATGCCTAGAGCCAGACCAAGAATCTGGATCTTCTGAGTCCTAGTTCTGGCTATTTCCATCAGGTTAGTCTGTTTTATCTGTGGCCTTGTACCAGTCACATCTCCATTCTTTTATCAACTTGATAGGTCAAACTAGATGATCTAGGGTGCTCTGAGGTGTTTTTCTGCTCTAACTTTGTGATCTCATGGTTTATTTATTTATTATATAAATTAATTTATATTTATTCACATTTGTTACAATATAATAATTGTATTATATTAATATATAAATATATAATATTTATATGTTATATATTTATAACATATTAAATATTATATCTTCATAATATGTTTATATATTTTTATTACATAGGGATAGAGACTGTACCTGCAATTTAATTCATGTGGGAACCTCCTAAATGAGGAAGGGCCCTCACATAATTCAGATTATGACCTTCTCTGTAAAATATAGTCTTTTAAAAAAAATAGCTTTTTATTTTCAAAATACACGCAAATATAGTTTACAACATTCCCCCTTGCAAAACCTTGTGTTCCAAATTGTTCTCCCTCCCTTCCCTTCCCTCCATCCCCTTCCACTAGATAACAAGTAATACAATATAGGTTAAACGTGTGCGATTCTTCTAAACATATTTCCACATTTATCATGCTGCACAAGGAAATCAGATCAAAAAGGGGAAAAAGAGGAAAAAGCAAGCAAACAACAACGAAAAAGGTGAAACTGCTATGTTGGACCCACATTCAGTCCTCTTTCTGGATGCGGATGGCTCTCTCCATCACAAGTCTATTGGAATTGGCTCGAATCACCTCAAGTAAAATATAGTCTTAAGGAGCTGTCTGGAACATTGAGAGATTTAGTAACTTGCCTGATGTCAATCAAACCACTATGTATCAAATGTAGGACTCAAACCCAGCTCCCCTTGATTTTGCTACCAATTGTCTATTATTACACCGATTTTTTAGACACTAGCAAACATTTCCATCCCATAAACACAATTCCCAGAGAATATACCTTACCCCTCAGCCTTGGCTCTAAATCTCAGCCTGCTGCCTATAATGGGAAATCAAAGATTTCCTATCAGGAGAGAGAGGGGATGGAGGAGGAGATGTGTTGTTCCTGGCTACCTCCCTCATCCTCCCCTTTCTTCTCCTCCCATTTGGGGGGTCTCTGACGGTAGTCACCATCAGTTGGCCCTATGAGACCTGCCCTATCCCACGCTTCCACTGGGCTTTTTCTAAGGCCCAGGTCTATGCTCGCTGTCCCTCCCTGGACCTTATCTTTGGTGGTCTTCTGGTGGAAGAAGAGATAAAGGTAATTCCTATGCCTGAATCTCTACTGGAGGCACCCATTCCCTTCCCCCTGTTGTAGCATCTCCCTGGTCCGGCCAGATAAAGGGTGAGGTCCAAGCACATGTCATTTTCTTTGTGCAAAATCAATATTCAGCAAAGTTTATCTACCCGACATAGCAGGAAGTGCTAATTTCATCCGCGTCAATTACTTTGATGAATGCTCATAATGCCCAGGGTGTGAGAACAAGATAAAAGAATTACTGAAATAACACACACACACACACACACACACACACACACACACACACACACACTCACACACTCACACTCGAACACTGGCGTGCACACGGACACGCCTGGCTCTCAGGAAGGCTGTGACTGGCAGCTGCCACATTTCCCCCCAGCCGCTGAATATTCAAATGTTCACAGGCAAGAGGGTGAAGGAGAGGCTATTGTTCCCTGGTGATTTCAGTTCATCATTCTTGGGAGAAGCCTGGAGAGCCCAGAGGTATATGCCTGCATGTTTTCCCACAGCCCCCCGGGGCCCCCCTGTCTCGAAGAGAAGAGAGGCTGGTAGATAATAGGAGGGAGATAGGGATTGGACCTCCGGTTTCATTGGCAAAGGAAACTCTTAGATAAAGAAATATCCCTCTCCCAGAGCAGGTTAGCACCTTCTCTGCAACTTAGAGCCTTATCTAGTTGCCTTTAGCAGTGAGCGTTTATGTGACTTGCTTCTGGGTCCCACAGTCAGGAGGTGGAGAACTCTGCTGGGATTGGAACTTAAGTCTCTCTGTCTCTAGGACTATTCTCTATGCACTCCTTTATGGGTTGCTTTTCTTTATTATAATTATTTTAGTCATTAACAAGTCAATAAGCATTTATTATATACAAGGCATTGGGCTAAGTACTGGGGGTGCAAAGAAAAATAAAAACAATTCATTCTCTCAAGGAGCTCACATTTTAATGGTGGAAGCGACTATGAACATATAAATCTCTGTTTTTGTGTCTATCCCTGTTTATCTCTCTCTCTCTCTCTCCTCCCTCCCCCCCTCTCTCTGACTCTCTCTCTTTGATACTCTGTCTCTCTCTCTATTTCTCTCTCTGTGTTTCGCTGTCTCTCTGTTTCTCTTTCTCTTTTTCTTTCTCTCTCTGATTCTCTGTCTCTCTGTTTCTCTCTGTCTCTTTTTCTTTCTCTCTCTGATTCTCTGTCTCTCTGTTTCTCTCTGTCTCTCTGACTCTCTGTCTCTGTCTGTCTCTCTCTCTCTGATTCTCTCTCTCTCTCTCTCTCTCTCTCTCTCTCTCTCTCTCTCTCTCTCTGTTTCTTTGTCTCTCTGTCTCTCTGTTTCTCTCTGTCTTTCTCTGTCTCTTATTCTCTCTCTCTGACTCTTTCTCTATTTCTCTCTCTCTGTGTCTCTGTGTCTCTCTGTTTGTCTCTTTTTCTTTCTCTCTCTGATTCTCTCTCTCTCTCTGATTCTCTGTCTCTCTGTTTCTCTCTGTCTCTCTGACTTTCTGTCTCTCTGATTCTCTGTCTCTATCTCTGATTCTCTGTCTCCCTATTTCTCTCTCTGTCTCTCTTTGATTCTCTGTCTCTCTATTTCTCTCCCTCTTTCTCCCCCCTCTCTCTAACACATGGTCATATACATACACATATAACTATGTACATATAAGATCTATACAAGATAGAAGTAATCCCAGAGCCAAGGCATTAGCAGCGAGGTAGGGGCAAATGGGTTAGTGGTGCTGGGGAAGAGTTGATAAAAACTTAGTAGAAGGTGGAATTTGAGCAGCACCTTGAAGTAGGTCAGGTAAGCTATGATATGATAAGAATATTGAGCCTTTATGAGGTGACTTAAAGCTTTTGAAAGCACTTTACCTGGGCTATTTTATGTGATATTCACAATTACCCTTTGAGGTAAATGCTATTATTATCTCTATTTTGCAGATGTGGAAATTGAGTTCTAGAAGGTTAACTGTGTGGCCCAAGGTCATATAACTTTGCAGTATCAGAGCCAGGATTCAAATGCAGGTCTTCTGAACCCAGGTTCAGGTAGGAGAATAGCAACATTAGGCCAAATAAATGATGTCTACAATAATTACTGCAGAAACTCAGCAGCAAGAGAGATCATCTCTCATTGGAGTGCTCTAGCAAGCCATCCTGGAGGAGATAGGATCTTAACTGGGATGTGAAGCATTAAGACTTTAATAGAGGAAAAGGAAAAGGAAGGTCATTCTGGACAGGGAAATAGATTTGGCATTCCTTCAAGAAAGAGATTGGAATACATGCAGAAACTAGTCAATCCTTAAGCTGCTCTCTCACTACTACTATTATCTCTCTTGTTCTGGATCTCTTTTCTTGAAAAAATCCAAACATATAGCCTATAACTTGAGAGATCAAAAAGAGCTGGCTGACCACCCCCAGGGAGGTAGCATGGAATACTGGAAAGAACATTTGTCAGAATCCCTGATTGTTAACGCTGACTTGGAAAAAGCTGCAGAGGGTGCCCATTGAATAAAGTTTCGAGGGATAGTAAAAACCCTCAATGGCAGGGTCAGGATTTAAATAAAAATCTGAATGGGTTAGAAAGTTGGACTGAATTGAATAAGATGGAAGTTGGTATGACTAAAAGGAAATGTTTAATGCTTGGGTTCAAAGAATTAATACCATAAATATAAGATCAGGAAAGTATGGCCAAATGGCAGTTCTGAAAAAAAGAATGGGGGGGATATCAGTGGACTTCAGTCTTTAATCCATCAATCACCAAGATTTTATTAAGAGATTACTATATCCTAGGCAAATTATTAAGGAAACAAAGAAAAAGCAAACATAGTCCCTGCCTTCAAAGAATTTATATTCTAATGGGGGAGGGAGCATATATGTGTATATATATATATATATATATATATATATATATATATATATACACACATATATATTAATGGTGCTATAAAATATATAGATTAGATTCTAGGAAGAGAGAGACAATCAACTATGTGATACCTACTGTAAGCCAGGCACTATGCTAAGTGCTTTACAAATATTATCTCATGATGACAGGAAGTCATGAAAAGCTCTAGAGAAGGAGAAAAAATACCTGAAGAAGGTGGCATTTGAGCTAAGTACTAAAGAAAGCAAGGGACTCTAAGAGGCAGTAGTTATAATATGATAGATAGCACTCAAGCAAGTCAGGGGAGCATTAGGTTGTGCTCAGTGGTAATGACTTCTAAGCATGAGGAAGTGACAGCCCCTCTGCCCTCTGCCCCAATCAGACCACATCTAGAGTGTGGGGTTCAGTTCTGGGTGGACATATTTAGGAAGCATACTGATGAGTTAGAGAAGGAGGACAAACTGCCAGTTAATGCCATAGGAAAATCCCAATACTTCACCTCATCTGCCAAATGGGGCTAATGTTACCTATAGCACTTAATCTTGTGGCATGGGAATGATCCTTGGATCCAAGATGTAATTTCAAATCCAACTTTTGGTGCTTCTCAGTGCTCTTGTCAGCCAAGACTCATGGTTGCAGAATGTGTACTAACCTGCAGGGTAGAAGGGCTTTCCTCATCTGGGAATTGCCTCTGTTAAGACATCATAATCCCCTATATGCCATCTTCTTCCCTTCCCTTGCCTTCCCTTGCCTTCCCTTCATTTTCTATATTTTTTCTCGTCTCTTCTTTCTCTCTCTCTGTAATACACACACACACACATACACACACACACACACACACACACACACACACATATATATACATATATATATATACATATATATATATAATACAATACTTTATCTTCTACTTCACAGGATTATCATAAGGATCAAAAGAGATAACTGCTATACCAGGTTCTACACAGTGTTTATACCATTGTAGACACCTCAGTTTATTGTTGTTGTTGTGTTTTAAATTGAAATTGATGACCTTTTTTGCCTTGTCTGAACTAAGCAGTCACTTGGAGGTGGTAGATTTTTCCTATGCCAGTCAATTGGATCATGCTCACTTTATTCAAGTGAGACCCTAAAAAATTCCCTATCCCATAGTCAAAATTTAAATTAAAACACACACACACACACACACACACACACACACACACACACACAGAGACACACACTATATCCAAGGAAGCTTCCCCCAAGATGGAGCACAGAATGCCGATCATATATTATATTATGTTGTGAGCAGATGTCAGGATATTATATGATAAAATATTATGAGCAGATGATATGCTATTTATTATGAGCAGGTGATCTATGATGCCATATTACGATTATAGATGATGATATATTATATATCAGAGCATATTGCATTAGATTATATATGCACAGATGCCGGCTGGGAAATTCTGATTTAAGAACTCGCCTTAACTTGGCTGCCCGGATCCTGCCAATCAAGAGCCCTTTGGCGGAGTCAGGCAAGGGGATCAAAATGCTCAATCCCTGGAACTCAGCGATGTGTGGATTGCGGATTTCTGTGGATTTCAGACCTATAGCCTCCAAACTAGGGTCTTAAACATGCCATGCTATTAACAGAGAACTGTGTACAGGAGGTAAGGTTTTCTTTGTTGTCTGTTTATAATATGAAGCGATAATCAGTTTGAATCTATCCATTAGCCGACAAGCATTAGTTGAGCTCCTAATAAGTGCCAGATTTGGCCCTTACAGATAGAAGTTCAATGAAATAATCCCCACTCTTAAGGAGTTTGCTTTCCAGATTTAGAGCTGATAGGACCTTAGGGGTTATTTAATTTAACCTCTCTGATTTTATAGGTGAGGAAACTAAATCTAAACTGGTCAAATGGCCAGATTACAGAAGTAATTATAGGAGAAATAGAAGAGATGAGATTCAAATCCAGATCTTCTGATTGAGCATTGAAGTTCAGCTCTGGGGCATATTGGTACCCCCAATTTATAGCTTTGGGCCAGAGGCTAATTTTAGATAGTGGGTTTTCTCCAATTTAATCTTTTGATATCTTGTTTATATGTTGTCTTCCCTGTTAGATTGAGCTCCTTGAGAATAGAGACTGTCTTTTTCCTTTCTTTGTATGTCCATCTGCTTAGCACAGTGCCTGGCAAGTAGTAGGCACTTAATAGATGCTTGTTGCCTGAACATTGGTGGCAAGGATAGTTTGTACTGTGATCTTTGAAATGAGTGTTGGGGATCAATACAGAATGAGGAATGTGTTTCTGAGGATAAGAAGAGGTGAAATTTTGGGGAAATTTTCAGCAAAAGTATTACTGGACCAGTGTAAAAATAAATACAGAAATATAAAATCATTCTATTATGGTGGATCCAACACATTTATTAAACACTTACAACAATTGCAGACATTGTTGTTGCTTTTCCTTTATTTTCAAAGAAGATTAATAACATTATAATATATGTTGAGTAAGTTGCTCGTGAATTGGGCTAAGTGAAGCAGAGATACACAAAATCATCAGCTTCACTCTCTCTTCTTGAGACATTGAAGTCCAACAGCAAGCCAAAAATTAAAACAATCAGTGATGGACTGGGATGAAGCAGATGACCTTGGTGTTTTTGATATCTCACCATGCCCTAAGCCTGCTTCAGCTACCTTTGTGGCCATTAGAACAAATTATTCCTGTCCTCCCATTTTGCCAGAAAAAGTCTTCATGTGCTTTGGGGTAGGTGTTCCCCTAGTTCATCAATGGGTTTAAAAACTGTCAGTTACTCTTGGACTGGCGCCAAGATGGTTTTACCAAGTTGTAACCATTGCTCATGCTACAGTGTTCGGGAGTCACAGGTAAGAGAGCTGGGTGGTAGATGGACACCAAAGTTGGATGAGCAACTTTAAAAAGGACTCCATATCCCTCATACCAGAGGTGTTTATCCTCCCTGAAGACTCTATAAATTCCTGTATTTAGGCGTTGGGATATAAAGACAAAAAAAAAAAAAAAAACAATCACCAACCCAGAAATAGTCCCTGCCCTCAGGGAGCTTACATTCTACTACTGATGGGAGTCAGGACAGGAAGAGGCAGTTGAGGTGAACTTTGAATGGGACTAAGGATTCCAAAAGGCACAGGTGAAGAGGGAACATAATCTAGACATGGAGGACAATTTGTGAGTAAGACAAAAAATAGCATGGCATAGTTAGACTTGGAATCAAGAAGACTGAAATTCTTCCTCTGTCACTTGTTGGGTGACAACTTCGTTAACCCTGAAGGAAAATTTCTAAGTCCATAAATCATAGCTGCATCATCTATAGAGAATATCTAAAGAGAATGCATGCTGTTGTCATTTTTCATTCATACCTGCTTCTTCATGACCCCATGTGGAGTTTTCTTGGCAAAGATACTGACGTAGTCTATTTCTCCAGTTCATTTGACAGATGAGGAAACTGAGGCAAACAGGGTAAAATGTCTTGCCCACAATCACATAGCTAATAAGTATCTGAAGCCAGATTTGAATGCGGAAAGATGAGTCTTCTTGACTTTGGGCCATCTAGCTCCCCAGAGAATCCAAAGGTATCTATAAATGGGCCATTCGTCCTGGAATACCAATCCCACAAGTTTTTCTCTTCTCCCTCTATATTATTTAATTAGTTAATAGTCCTATGGACTCAACAATAATGATGAATCTCAGATCTATTGTTCTCCTTTACCCTTGGCTGACTTCCAGTCTCATATCTCTAATTGACTGTTGGACTCTTCTTCATCTGCCTCCTCCTTTTCCTCTTTCTCCTCCTCCTCCTCCTCCTCTTCTTCTTTTTTTTATCTTCTTCATTCTCTTCCTCTTTTTCCTCTTCCTTCTCTTCCTCCTCCTCTTTGGCCTCCTCTTCTTTCTCCTTCTTTTCCTTCTTCTTCTCCTCCTCCTTCTTTTTCTTCTTCTTTTACTCCTCCTCTTCCTTTTTTCTTCCTCTTCCTCTTCTCTTTTTCCTCTTCTTCTTCCTCTTTTTTCTTCTCCTCCTCCTTCCTCTTCTTTTTCTTCTTTCTCCTCTTCTTTTTCTCCATCTCCTCCTCTTCATTCTTTTAAAATAGGGGAATGACAAATGCTGTACATATTATACAATTAGTGCAGAATGTAGTTTTTGCCCCCAAACAACACTTGGAGAAAGCAAAACAAAGCAACTCCCCCCCACACAACCCAACAGCCGAGTGAAGAACAATTTCATTTAGTAGATAATTTAGAATCCTGTAATTATTTTCTTCGTTTTCTTAAAACCAGAAAATGCTAACAGTATTTCAAGGATCTTATTGCCAGCACTAACTAGGAAATGCTTTGCATAATTAGTGATACAGCTCATCACAAGAATAAGACTTTCATTCTATTTGAAATGAGAGGAATGAATGCTCTGTGATGGGTGGTGTGGAAGCTTGTTGTTTTTTGTCATCGTTGTTTGTTTGTTCTAAGTGTCATCACTAATATATTTTTGGGCTTCAGCCAAATGGTGTCATGTTTGGCTGGCTTATGGTAAGAGAGGGCCCTGGGGAGTCAGGCTGCTTTTCTGTCATTCCTCCTGCTGGTTGGCTGTGTGGCCCTTGGTGAGTCATCCTCTGTGTCTTCCCCTTGGCTAGCCACACTTCTCCTTCCTCTCCCCTCCCTCCCAGTTTCCCAGCTTCTGTTTGTCATTGGGATGAGGATCCAAACTGAGATTCTGGAAGGGCACTGGGACACTATGAGATGCTGGCAGGGTTTTGAAGCTGCAATGCTGGGCTTGTAGTCAGAAATGTCTGAGTTACTTTCCAGAAGTGAAAACTTGTTTTAAGTCCTTTTGCCACTGTGAGCCTCAGTTTCCTCATCTGTAAAAAGGAAACAATCAAATTTTCGTTTTGTACCTCTCAAGGTTATTTTGTGAATTGAATGAGATAGCGGGTATAAAGATTTTTTTTAACTCTGATTCAATTCAATACGCATTTATTACACACAAAGAAGTTCAATGAGTGAAAAAGGTTTCTATTAAATATCTCCTATGTGCCAAGCCTTGTGTTAAACACTCTAAAGACAAAAAAATCACTAGAGATGCAAGTGATGAATAATCCAGATTAAAGAGCCAAAGAGAAGCATTACAGGTGGGAGACCCTATTTATATTTTGAGTGTGAGCATTGGAGACCCAGTTTCCAATGTTTCCAAAGTTTCCAAACCTCAGAAATACACAAAGGCTACAATTCAGGGATTTTGTTTACTGTTTTATTGATTGTCTAACCTAACGAAGGCGATAGAGAAAATGTGAATTTCTTTTTCTTCAGAGAGTCGCTCATTAAACATCTTCCAGAACACTCCTGTATAAGTATGTTAAGTGTGCACATGGAGGATAATAATAAGTTGGTGAGATTCTTATATTCAGTTCCTCATGGTTAGGTTTTGGAAAGTGGTTCTGGGACTAGAAGAAATGTTTGCTTCTTGGGCTCTGGGACAATCACTGTGGATTTGACTTCACAGAATTATAGATTCTGAAAGTGAAAAGGAACCTCAATAGCCACCTACTCTTGTTGTTTGTCCTTTGTTCTCCAAGAGGAAGGTGACGCCATGACATGCAAATGAATTGGATTTAACTTGTACATAGAAGCAATCCCTTCTTCTTTGCATGGTGCCCTCTAAAGTAATTTATCTTTTATCCCCAAAGCCTCCTCCTTTCCAAATCTTCCTGTTACTACTGAGGGCACCAACATCCTGAGTCCCCCAGCTTAAAACCTTGATTCCTCACTATCTCATTCCCCCTTTTCCCTTTGTCAATCTATTGCCAAGGCATGTCATTTATACCTTCATAATATCTCTCAAATATGTCCCTCCTCCACTCTGATACTGCCACTCTTATCATCTCACTTCTTGGACTATTATGATTGTTGACTACTTGGTCTGCCTACAAGCCTCTCCTTATTTAGTCTATCCTCCACGCAGAGGTCAAAGTGATCTTAAAGCATTTGTCATTGTTCAATCATGTTCAATCATGTTCATGAACTCATTTAGCGTTTTCTTGGAAAAGATACTAGGGGGATTTCCCTCTCCAGCTCATCTGACAGATGGCAAAACTGATGTAAACAGAGTTAAGTGACTTGCCCAGGATCATTCAGCTAGTAAGTGTCTTAGTCCAGATTTGAACTCAGGAAAAAGAGTTCAATGTTCTACTTAGATGCCTTCTTAAAGCATAGGTCTAACCACTTGACTTCCATACTCAATAAACTCCAATGGGTCTCTATCACCTCCAGAATAAATTATAATATTCTCTGTTTGGCTTTCAAAGCTCTTCATTTCCTGCACCCTCTCCCTTTATCAGTCTTCTTTCATCTTGTACCTCCCTCACCTCTTGCCACTCATAGTCTTTGATGAAATGATATTGTCTTCCTTGTGGTTCTTCCAACAAGATCTGCCATCTTCCAACTCAGGACATTTTCACCAATCATCTCCCATGCCTGGAATTCTCTCCCTCCTCATCTTCTGATTCTCCCTAGCTTCTTCAAGTGCCAGCTAAAATCTGACCTTCTAGAGGAAGTCTTTCCCAATCTCTTAATTTTAGCCCCTTTGCTCTGTTGATTTTTTTTCTATTAATGTAGTTTGTTCTTATATAGTTTTCTGCATGTTGTCTCCCCCTCTAAGATTATAAATTTCTCAAAGGAAGGAACCATCTTTTGCCTTTCTTTGCATCCACAGGAGCTTAACACAGTGCCTGACAGCTAGGTTGCATAGTGTGAACCTGGAGTCAGAGAAACCGGAGTTCAAATCCATCTTCAGACATTTACTAATTGTGTGAACCTGAGCAAGTCACTTATATCTGCTTCAGTTTCCTCAACTGAAAAAAATGAGGATAATAATAGCACTGATCCCAAAGTTTTGAGAACCAACTGAGATAATGTTATAAAGTGTTTAACTGTGTCGCACTTAGTAAATGCTTAATAAATGCTTGTTTCCTTCCTGGTGCTACATAATAGATATTTATTGGATGTTTATTGGCCAACTGAAAAGAGTGGGTTTCAACTTAATTTGGTAATTAGATGATACGGGGCCAGCTGAACTACCTTGTTTGTGATGATTATGGCCAAAAAGCAGAGGGACCAAGGATGCAATAAAAATCCAGGGGGTCAGGACTCTGGAGACATGGTCAACAGAGAATGCCAGAACTGGGAGGGACCTTAGAACAGGGGATGTCAGGGCTGGGAGGTGCCTTAGAACAGGGGATGTCACAGCTGGGAGGTGCCTTAGAACAGGGGATGTCAGGGCTGGGAGGGGTCTTAGAACAGGGGATGTCAGGGCTGGGAGGGGCCTTAGATCAGGGGATGTCAGGGCTGGGAGGGGCCTTAGATCAGGGGATGTCAGGGCTGGGAGGGGCCTTAGAACAGGGGATGTCAGAGCTGAGAGGGGCCTTAGAACAGAGGATGACAGAGCTGGGAGGGCCTTAGAACAGGGGATGTCAGAGCTGGAGGGGCCTTAGATCAGGGGATGTCAGGGCTGGGAGGGGCCTTAGAACAGGGGATGTCAGAGCTGGGAGGTGCCTTAGAACAGGGGATGTCACAGCTGGGAGGTGCCTTAGAACAGGGGATGTCAGGGCTGGGAGGGGTCTTAGAACAGGGGATGTCAGGGCTGGGAGGGGCCTTAGATCAGGGGATGTCAGGGCTGGGAGGGGCCTTAGATCAGGGGATGTCAGGGCTGGGAGGGGCCTTAGAACAGGGGATGTCAGGGCTGGGAGGTGCCTTAGAACAGGGGATGTCACAGCTGGGAGGTGCCTTAGAACAGGGGATGTCAGGGCTGGGAGGGGTCTTAGAACAGGGGATGTCAGGGCTGGGAGGGGCCTTAGATCAGGGGATGTCAGGGCTGGGAGGGGCCTTAGATCAGGGGATGTCAGGGCTGGGAGGGGCCTTAGAACAGGGGATGTCAGGGCTGGGAGGGCCTTAGAACAGGGGATGTCAGGGCTGGGAGGGCCTTAGAACAGGGGATGTCAGGGGGGAGGGGCCTTAGATCAGGGGATGTCAGGGCTGGGAGGGGCCTTAGAACAGGGGATGTCAGAGCTGGAGGGGCCTTAGATCAGGGGATGTCAGGGCTGGGAGGGGCCTTAGAACAGGGGGTATCAGAGCTGGGAGGGGGCTTTTACAGCACCGAATCCAACCCTTTTATTTAACTGAGAATGACCCCGCCAATCCCAGAGAGTAACCGACTTTGTCCAAGATCATATTAACATGACTAATCAAAGCCTTGGGATTGGATCCCAGGTTTCCTGACTCCTAATCCCATGATCCAACGTTGTTTAGCTTTAGAGGATCAGAGGATTTAGTCTAGGCAGGGGCTTTAGGTGGTATTGAATCTAGCTCCTCTCATTTTTTGTAGATGAAGAAAATGAGATACAGACAGAGTTAGGGCCATGGCCAAGCTCACACTTGGCATAAAGTGGTCTGGGCTCCAAATGCTTCCCCTAAGACTATTGCTCTTTGCTCACTCCTAATAGGCCTTCAGGGTTCCTTCTCGGTTCAGATCAACCTATCAGGAACAGAGTTACCAATTCTGGGATAACCTTAGATACTCGTGCCCCTCCCCCCTCATCTCCCCCTTCCTCCTTAGGAGAAACCTCAGGGCTTTTTGGTCCTGCCCAATGCCAAGCCCAGTTTTGAGGCAGAATTCAGGTTGAAAGGATGTCTGACTAGCCTTGCTCCCAGCAAGATCAAGGAGGGAAGTGAGAGGCAGAGGAGAGGGGGGGACTTCAAACAGTACTAAGTTGGATAAACTAAACGGAGAGAATAGATCCCGGGTTAACCCAGAAAGCTTTGGGGCTGTTCCAACTTCCCTGTTTTCCCACCTTTATGAAGTACGTTCCTCCCCTACACATCCCAAGCAGCTTGCACTAGTAGGGGGTTAGCGATGGAGGGGGGGGGAGGGAGAATTAGGGAGACAGGAAAGAGAAACCAGGATTGGGGAGGGTGAATTGGGAGGGAGGTTGTTGGGGGTTGGGGAAGAGATTTTCCCATCAATTAACACGAGCTTCATAGAAACGGAAAGTATTTCTGGCAATCTTGGCCTCTTAATACATCATATCTCTAATCCCCGCTGGCCTCTGACCTTACCCATAATCCCTGCTCCTTTGTGCTGTGGCCTAAAGTCTTCCTCACCCAGAATCGAGTATTACATACATGGTGGGGTTTGAACAGAAGAAAGGGAAGGGGTCGGGAATAGCGGGGGGAGAGACGGGGGGATGACGGGGAGGGGGGGAAGGGGGAAGAATAGACATCCCTAAGTGTTTGACCAACAAAACCTAGCTAAATTCCCGGGGGCTCCGAGAGCTGGGAGGCTCGCCCCTCCCTCGGTGCTGCTCCCCACTCCCCCGCCCCCTCCCTTCTTCTTCCTCCCCCTCCCCCCTCCCGGCCCCCAGCTCCCTCCTTGCTCCCGCTGCCGCTTCGGAGCATACAAAGCTGGGCCTTGGATTATCTTCATTTCCATATGGAGAGCTGTGTAAGCCAGTTCAATGCACGGCCAGTCATTTTGTTCGCAACTTTCCAGAAAGTCGGGACCGAAAGCCGCTGGGAAATTAGCCATTCATCTCATCTCACCTTGTGTGCGCATGCATAGATCAGTAAATACATCAACTGGGAGGAAATAAAGTCCCCTTTGTTAATTACGGCACGGAGGCCCCCTCGTTTTCCAGGCTCCGCGCTCCTCCCCACCTCCTGCAACGCCCGGAGATTTCTGCCCTTGGACAGCATGGGGGGGTGTATTCTTGCACGTGGGGGGTGCGTGAGCAGGATCGGAGCGGGGGAGGGGACTGAGGTCTATGCACTTGGCACTGACAAGCCCGGAGGAAGGGATGGTGGTGGTGGGTGGTTTTGCCCCCATCCCTACCCTCCTCGCCTCCCCTTCTCCTTAAGCCCAAAGGCCTTTCCATGTAAAGGCTGACGGGGGGGGGGAAGGAATGGGGGGGCGTAAAGCTCTTTTAATAGCAGTCGCCTTCCCAGTATTGTCAGCACCCCGCCTCGCTCCCCTGGAGGGCCCCCCAAGATTCTGTCTGTTTTCCAAACCTACCCTCCTCTATTAATGACTGGTCCTCCACACCAGCTGGCCCAGGCCCCGGGCTCCAGGCCTGCCTTGTAGCACCCCCTGCTGTCCGCAGAGTTTCCTGCACACGGGGTTCACTACTGTCAATTTTTTTTTTTGGGGGGGGGGAGACGACTCCAGTCAGGCAATCATCGGATTATAGATTTAAAGCTGGAAGGGACCTCTAGTCCAATTCCCGCATTCACGTGAGGAAACTGAGGAAAATTGTGACTTGACCAAGGTCACACAGGATAGCAAGATTTGAACTCAATCCCTTTGACTCTGGAACCATGCCTAGAATAATTACAGATGTATAAATAGAAGAGTCCTTAAAGGCAGTCTGGGGCACCCCCTTCCCCAGGGAAGGCGCCCTGGGATGTTTCCCATTGGCCGTAACCCTCAGCATCCAGCCAGTTGAGATCCTGATTGCTTTGGCACTAAGGATTTTGGGCAGGCAGGCTCAACCCAACCGGAAGGCCAAGAATTGCTCTTGTCTTTCATTGAATACTGTAAGATGCAACATGGTGCTAAAATAAAGAGGTCTAATTTTCACCCACTTGACTGGTCAGGGAATAAGGACAAATGGCAAACACCAGAACCAAAACCTCAGAATGTGAGCTTCTAGAAGCCAGAAATGTTCATTCTGTCTCCCCCCAACCCTCCGTGCCCAGCGCAGTGCTTGGCTGAATAACACAGGTTTAATAAATGCTTATTGATTGATTATGATGAGAAAATGGATTACTTAATGGCAGCTGCCCTCCAAGAATTGTCAGCACCCCCGCTCCCATTCCCTAAAAGGCCCCCTAGAATCCTTTCCTGTTTTCCAAACCTAACATCTGCTTCTAATAAATGGTCCTCCATACCAGCTCGCCTAGGCCCCAACCTCCATGTCTGTCTTGTGGGAAGTGTTATGACTTGTACCGATTTACAGGCAAGACTGGTTTGGGGTTCTAGAGCCAACCTTCCTTCCACTGTATTGCAAACATTCCAGGTTGATTGGATCTCAGATCTAGAACTAGAAAAAAGTCTCAGAAGCCATTTAGTCCAGCATCTTTATTTCACAGATGAGGAAACTGAGACCAGGCGACTTGCTGGAGATTATACAGGTAGCAAGTGATGGAACTGGATTTTGAGCTCTCTGTTCCAATGAGTGTGGCTACAGGTCTTTCTGAGATTTCTGGGATGCCCAAAGCCTTTATCAGAGGAACTCAGGTCTTGAAAGTAGAAAGAATAAAGAAGTGAGGGGATGTAACTATTAGAATGAGGAGAAAGAAAAGATAGGCTACGAAACAAGGAATCCCCCAAGACCCCAAAACAGCCTCACCAGGAAATAAAGAATGAACAATGAACAATAGCAAAAAGGCAGAGACAAAGGAGAAGAGAAACAAAAGCAATGTAGAGAAAGAGAACATGAGGGTAGAAAGTGAGCTTATTTTTATTTGTGTATGTGTGATCTTGGATTAATTCTTTCACTTCCCTGAAACTCAGTTTTCTGGTCTGTAAAATGGGAGAGTAAGTGAAGGTTCCGGATTAGATTGTCTCTCTTACATTTCAAAAATCCTATCAGATTTTCCCCTTCAAAATTGCAATACTTCTGATTATCTGGTAGAAGCTTCCATAAAATGAGGGAATGAGATCCTTACCTTACAGAAAACAGGCAGAGAGGCAAGTATCCTGGCACATCCAAAGGGAATACAGAGCCAGATCTCTTTCTTCAATTAGAGAAGGGAGAATCTTTGTAGTGTTGACAAATTAAGTAGCACAAGTTGGCAACCAGAGAGAAAGGGAGGAGAAGAACAAGAGGCTTTGGGGGAAAAAAAGAGGTTTCCTGATGTTACAGGTAGCACTTACCTTCAGAAATGGGGTGGGATCCTGGCTTTGCCACTTACTAGATATAGGAATTCTCCCCAGTAATTTCAAGTCCCTGAACTTTGATCTCTTCATCAATTAAGTGAAGATGGTTAATAGTTGTCCTATCTAAATAAATAATGCCCATAATTTAGTACAATAACATTTATGAAGACAAGGCACAAATGACAAAGATGATTTTGTGTTCTATTTTCCAAGTACACTGCTAGGTTTAAAGGGAAAAAAAAGAAGAGTTTCTGTCCTCAAAGAGCTTCCATTCCACTTGGGAGAAGAAGCATGAATAAAGGTAATTAAAAACAGAAAAGGGTGGAAAACTGTACCTAATAAAACTCTCATTTTAGAGAGTTACTTGGGGCATTTAGAAATTAAGTGACTTACACAAAGTCACACAACATCAGAGTTGAAACTTGAACCCAGATTTTTCTCTTTCTGAGCAATTTTCCCTCTATGCTCTCTATTATTTTAAGATAATTACAAACAATTTTAGAAATGATTTTATTATGCAAAATTATATTATAATATATATCAGTATTTATAAATGTGTATTAATAAATAGCATATAATTAATAAAATTATATATACTACATAAAGATACCATTTATTAAAATATATTATAAATGATAATATGTATACATTGTATAGGAAAATTACAATGTATCTATGTTATAGGAAACTATAAGTATATAGCATGATGATACATATTTATATATTACGTATAACTAATATAATCCATTGTATTATAATAATTATATATTATTATTTATGTACAAATAATATAATCCATATAGGAAATGTAATATATTTCATAATATAAACCATGAATGTTTATAGATTATATGTAAAATAACACAGTATAACATTTATATATTATGGGTAAATACATACAATTTTATTATAAATAATTTAAAAATAATTATAAGACAATATGTGAGGGACATCAACAAGTATGTGGAGAGGAATGAGAAAAACTTATACAAAGAAATATTTGATCTGGGTCTTTACAGGAGTAGTGGCTGGGGAGCAGTGGAGAGGGCCACCGCCCTGGAATCAGGAGGACCTGAGTTCAAATCTGACCTCAGACACTTAGCTAGCTGTGTGATGCTGGGCTAGTCACTTAACACCAATTGGCTTAGCAAAAACAAAAGAAAAACAGGCTTATTGATTCCAGGAATGTGGGGGCTGTGCAAAGGGACCGAGGGTTCAGCTGGAATAACAGTCCCCTTTGTCAGGAATAACCAATATATATGATAGAGTAATCTGTGAGTGGTTTGAAAAGAAAGATTAGAGTGACATTGTGGAGACTTTTCAATGTCAAACAAAAGAGTTTGTGTTTTATTCTGTATATATTCTATATATATTTATATATATTTTATAATTAGGAGACAAAGTTGCTTCTTAAGCAGAGGAGGAATGTGGTCAGAATCATACTTTAGAAATATTCCTTTGGTGGCTATGTCAAGGAAGGAGTAGAGAGAGAAGATACTGTAAGCAGTGAGACCCATTAGAGCTTTCTAAACTGTCAAGACCGGAGATATTAAAGTCCTACACTGAGGTTGGAGATAAAGATCAGCAGAAATAGTTAATCTTTGCATTTTCTATTTGGGATCACTTGAGTTGGATCTGAAGTCTGAATCCCATCCCTGTTATCCATGTGACCTTGGACAAATTATTTAAACTCTGGGTCTTTATTTCTTCCTCTATAAGATGAGGGGATTGAACTAGATCAGATTCTTGTCCTGGGATTTGTGAATTTTTTTAAGTCTGATGACAACATTTCAATGTCATTGATTTCCTCTGGAATCCTATACATTTTATTTTAGGTATTTAAATACATTCTTTAAAAACATTAGGTTTCTCCAGATTTCCATAACATAAAAAAAAAAGATTAACATCCTCTCCCTAAGATAATTTATATTTGGCTTGTTCACTAGTACATCTCTCCCCCAAATACTTCCTTAAACTAGTTCATAATTCAGCTGCTCAGCAAAACTCAGTCCAAAAACTCCTCTAGCTTTTGGGTCACTTTTTTGAGCCCGCTAATACTTCTGGTAATATCTCTGAGCTGCTTATGGGGATTCCTAAAGCACAATTTTAATCATACCCGTCTCATACTCAAATATCTTCAATAACTCCCTACCACCTAGAAGATAAACTTTAAACTCTTGACTCTGGCATTCAAAATTTTCTGTAATATGTCCCTAACTTATCTTTCCAGTTTTGTCTCCCACTACTTCCCAGTGTAGACCCTTTAATCCAGCCAGACTAAACTGTTTCAATCTATAGTCATTTTCTTAATAAATACATCAACAAGTATTTCTTAAATGCCTATGTGACAGTCTTTACACTAAAAGCTAATAATACAAAAGAAGACAGAAACAATCTGCTGACCTTAAACAGCTCAGTTCTAATAGGAGAGATGACATGCAGATAAGTAGAACATAATAATTTTATTGTTATTATTCAGTTATATTTAACTCTCTTTGACCCTATTTGAGGTTTTCTTGGCAAAAATATTTGAGTGTTTTGTCATTTTCTTTCACAAAGCATATTACAGAGGAGGAAACCGAGGCAAACAAGTGACTTGCCTAGGATCACACAGCTAGTAAGTGTCTGAAATCAGATTTCAGCTCAGGAAGATGAGTCTTCCTAGTTCCTAAACCAATATTCTATCCACTGGGCTACCTAGCTATTGAAAGCAAATAATTGTACAACACACACACACACACACACACACACACACACACACACACATACAAGATAAATGAAGGATCATCTGGGAAAGAAGGGGAGACTGAGCAATTCCTCCTGTACAAAGTAGGATATTTGGGCTCCTGAAAGGAGTCAGGAAAACTAAGAGACTGGACATCTTCCTCCTCTCTGATAACATATTTCCTACTCTTTAATTAGTCATTTAATCAATAAGCATTTATTAATCACCTGGTATGAGGATACAAAGACAAAATAATGGAACAGCCCTTTCCTTCCTTGAACTTACTTTCCACTGGGGGAGAAAACATAAAATACATGTATAAACATGAATATAACATACACCATACACATATAAACATACATAAAACAAATATAACACAAATATAATTGGATTTCAGTTTCTGCCTTTGTAAAATGAGGGAGCAGCACTAAATGGCCTCTGAGGTTTGGTCCATTCTTCATTTTTTCATAACTCTCACAATCAGTCGATCTATCGACAAGTATTTGTTAAGTATCATCCATGTAACAGGCAAGGTACCATTTAGTATCATCTATATAATAAATATCTATGAAACAGACACAGTGCCATGGATTGTTGTCTATGTATTAAGCATCAATTAAGTATCACATGTGCTATATATTATCCTCTGTGTATTAAGCATCACTTATGTAATAAGTATGTTGCTCTGCCTTATCCTCTGTATATTAATTATCACCAATGTAATAGTCATGGTGCTATGTATTATTGTCTATATATTAAATTAAATAAAAATTAAATAAAATTATTGCTTATATATTAAGTATCACCTATGTAACAGTTATGGTGCAATGTATTATTGTCTATGTATTAAATTTCATCCATGGAGGAGGCATGGTGCTATGTATTATCCTCTATGTATTAAATTAAATAAAATTATTGCTTATATATTAAGTATCACCTATATAATAGTTATGGTGCAATGTATTATTGTCTATGTATTAAATATCATCTATGTAAGAGACATGATGCTATGTATTAAATTAAATATTAAATAAAATAAAATAATTGTCTATGTATTAAGCATCATCTACATAACAGTCATGATGCTATGTATTATTATTATTATCTATGTATTAAATATCATCTATGTAGAAGATGTGATGCTATGTATTATCCTCTATGCATGTATTAAATATCAAATAAAAATAAAATAAAATTATTGTCTATCTAGTATCACCTACATAACAGTCATGGTGCAATGTATTACTGTCTATGTATTAAATATCATCTAGTAGGAGGCATGATACTATGTGTTATCCTCTATGTATTAAATTAAATATTAAATAAAATTAAATTATTGTCTATGTATTAAGTATTACCTATATAACAGTCACGATGCTATGTATTATTGTCTATGTATAAGTATCATCTAAGTAGGAGCAGCGGTGCTATGTATTATCCTCTATGTGTTAAATTAAATATTAAATAAAAATTAAATTAGATTATTGCTTATATATTAAGTATCAGCTATGTAACAGGTATTATTGTCTTTGAATTAAATATCCTCTATGTAGGCGGCATGGTGCTCTGTATAATTGTCTATGTGGGGAGTATCATCTTTGTAAGAGCCATAGTGCTACGTGTGTCCATGGGCAGATGTGGGCTACAGGGATGCAAAGCCCAAAAGGAAACCTTGCCCTCTAGAACTTTACCTTCTGACAGGGGAGACTGTACACAGGGAGCCACACATTTTGCACACACACAATCAGCACAAAATAACCTGTTAGGGGTTGGGAGGTGTCGTGCAGAAGATGGTTTGTGAACTGAGTTTTGAAGGAAGCCAGAGCTTCTACAAGATTGCCCTCAGGATGGGGAGCACTGCAGACAGGGGGCTCATTTAGTGTAAAGGCACGAAAAGAGGAAACGCTGGGATGGCTGGGTACCCCAAGTACCTATTCTGTGCCGAACGTGCAGAGATAAAGATGGGGCAGTCACACGTAGCAGATGCTTAAACAATGTCCGAAGCTTTATGTCACTTACAGAGAATTCTCTGTTTAAAAGTGGGAGGATATTCTGGTAATAAACCTGTCTCTTTATTTGTGGTGATTTCCTTTGCCTCAGTTGCTGGGAGGTGCAGAGAGGCAGGAGGAGGATATTCACTTCTTTCATCCTCCCTTCCAGTGCTTAAGATTGTGCAGAGGGCAACTATATCCTGGGAACATCAGATGAGTGCAGGGATTGCCTTCATGTGTCAGAGGCCTGGAACTAGGTCTTTTTGGTGTGGGTGGAGGATGGAGGATAGAGGATGGAGGATGGGGATGGGGTGCATACGATAGTCCTACACACACATACACACACACACACACACACACACACACACAAAAGTGAATAAATAAACCCTCTTTCACTGTTCCCCTTCCCCCCCTTGGGGCTAGCTGGGGCAGGGGGGAAGGATATGGGGGGAAGGATGTCCCAGGCATTAGCCTCCCCCACCCCCCCGGGGATGCTGGAGAGCTGAGATTTGAAATCTGGATGTGTGTATGCATGTTTTCTTGCTTCATCCCCATCCCCACCTGGGTGTCAGCGCCGCCCGGGTGATAGGACACGGTGATAGATCTGCCTCGGACACAGTCTACAATAGCTCTCAGACAGTCTATTAGCTTGTGATTGTCTGCCAGGCAGCCCCGCCGGCCCGTGCACCGGCACAGATAATGGCAGAGAACAAAGATGGCAGCTGCTTTGTAGGAGAACAGATTTGTGGCAAGTTGAGATAAAATAAAGAGGAAGGAGAAAGGCTAGAGGAGAGGGGAACTAACAAAAAAGAGAGGGAGAAGAAAAAGGCCAGAGAGAGAGAGGGAAAGGAGGGGATTGGAGCGGAGATGTCAGCCGTGGGATGAGTCTCAGAGCTGGGGAAAAGAGAAAGGATGGGGGAAGAGGAGGCTTTGTTACAAATAATCATAACCATTTTCAGGGCTTTGGGGTCAGGGGTGGAGATAAGCCTCCACAGAAAGTCTGTGGGGAATTTGAGTGGAAGGAGCTGTATCTTGGGCTATATCTGGATCACACTGCATGTATCTCTCTGTTGCCTCTTATTCTGGGCTCACCCATACCAGAGCCGGGTGCACACACAGGGCCACTGAGGTTGGGTGAGTGACACAAATGGATCCAGGGTGGGACAATCAGGGACTTTGCCCCAGGTGCTGGCACAAGATGATAGACTTTGTTCTGGGGGTGGGGCATGGGGGAAACCCTGAACCTTACAGCCTGTTGGCTCTTGTCCCCCTATCCAGGGAAAACAGATGAAAAAGTAGGCCCCGAATAGAATCCCAGGTTTAGAACTGGAAGGAACTTAAAGATTATCTGGTTTAGCTCTCTCACTTGACAGAAGAAAAACAATGGGACAAAGGAAAGGGAAAGGGACTTGGGTCAGGATTTTTTCCTGCTGTTAGATCTTGGGCCTGCCTCAGTTTCCTTATCTGTAAAATGGAGTTCATAACACCTCTCCACCAGGAGGATCAAATGAGAAAATTTGTAAAGCTCTTTTCAAACAATACAACGTTATCTAAATTCTAGCTGTTATTGTATCATGCTACTCTGGAGGGTAATGGTAAGGGAGAGGAGGGAAGGGGCAGGCAGTGTAGAGAGTCTGTGGAGAGTAAACATGGAAGGTAGTCACTTCTCCTGGACTACCTTTGGTCAGAATGTTCTTCATGTACTTTCTACCCCAACCAGATTGTTCTCTGCCCCACTTCCCTCTAGTAACTGCTCCCCCAATCTCCCCTCCCCCCACCCCGAACTAACTCATTACCTGTTTTAGTTCCAGGTTAAAAAAAAAAAAAGAAGCCATTGTAATTTCTCTGGTAAATGAAATATATTAGGGGAGGACTGTTTCAGCACCTGGGACAAGGGAGATTGAGTTGAGTTTTTCTCTGAGTGTTACTCTTAGTCTAGAGAGCTGCTTGAAGAATGATTTCCCAGTTAGTTCCCTGTCTCTCCTCCAAAGAACCTTGATTAAAAAGAGCTGTTGCTACTATCCTAATGAAGTTGTAGCCAGGCTAGGGAGAACTGGGAGGAGAGTGGGCCCCATAATGAATTGGGATCCAGGGTCAACGCCAGATTGCCACTTAGGGAAAGAGCCACCATAGATATGAATCATAATGCAGTTCCATTCAATAAATCCTCATTAAGTACCTACTCTGTGCCAGATGCTAGGCCAGGCAGTGGAACTATAAAGTTAAAAATGAGACAACGCCTGCCCTCAAGGAACTTCTGGTTTACTGAAATGATACAACATGTTCATAGCACTCAATAAACATTTATTAATTACCTACTGTATTCCCTGTGCTGGGGATGCAAAACAAATCTATCCCTGATTTCCGAGAATTCACATTCTACGAGGAAAGTTAATAGTTGTATATATAGGTATATACAAAATGGATATAGGTGATGGAGGGGAATGCTAGTGGTTGACAGGATCAAGAAAACATCTCATAAAGAGAAACTTATGATACACACAAAAGAAATAAACATATACAGA
The DNA here is from genome assembly GCF_048593235.1 of Sminthopsis crassicaudata. Classification (NCBI taxonomy): domain Eukaryota; kingdom Metazoa; phylum Chordata; class Mammalia; order Dasyuromorphia; family Dasyuridae; genus Sminthopsis; species Sminthopsis crassicaudata. The sequence continues at coordinate 28,029,214 of NC_133617.1, read as the reverse complement.
AATAAATAAAAATGTATAGGCAGTTAGGTGGTGCAGCCTGTTAAGTGCTGGACTTGGAGGAAGGTGGACCTGATTTCAAATCTTGCATCATATATTTGCTAAGAAAAATCACTTCATCTATGTCTGCCTCACTTTCCCCAATTGTAAAATGAGGACCAGAATAGCACCTACTTCTGAGGGTTGTTGTAAAGGTCAAGTGAAATAACATATTTTGTGAATCTTTTGTAAATCTTATTTTGTGAATTTTGTATTTTGTAAATCTTAAAAGTGCAATATAAATGCTAGCTCATGATGAATAATTAATTCAAAGGGCACTAATAATTTGGGGAAGTAGGAAGGGTCTCTTATAGTGACTGGTACTGGAATTGATCATTGAAGGGAGTGAGGGGATCAAAGAGGCAGAGGTGAGGAGAGAGAATATTCCAAATATTCAGGGATGGAATGCAAAGGCACAAAAATGGGATGCTATCTATTAGTATATGAAGATCTCTAGTGAGGGAGAGTCTCCAGTCCCCAGAGGTGACCCTCACATTCAGGTAACTCTAATTGTTATGAAGTTTTTCTGATATCAAGCTAAAATTTGTCTAAGATCTAATCAGCAAGAGGGACAGGGCCTGATTACACTGTGTGATCTGAGAAAAGCCCCAGTTTGTTAAACCCTTAGACGATTAGTCCATTTCCAAGAGAGGCCAGTGAACCAGATGTGCTAGAAAAGAGAGACCCCAGTGGTCTTATCCCCAAAAGACACCGTTCTATGATTTTTAGTCATTATAATTCATATATAGAAAAGACATAAAATGATACAAGCTAATTTGGAGGCAATGGCAGTAGCAGTTGAAGAGATTGGAGAAAGCTGCATGAAGAGGAGAGAGTCAGGAATGGGGGAATATTCATTGAAAAGATACAGAGATGGGAAATGGAGTGTACCACATGTGATCGTGAGTGTGGATGGACGGATGTGGAATAACAAGTTAACTTCTTAAGGGACTTTCTCTTATACTTTATACTTCTCCTCCTTTCCCCAACAAATACCTCAAGTGCTTAGGATGCTACCAAACCTTCCCACTCCCCTTTTTTCCAGCTCTCCTTTCTGGAGGCACTTCCCCCATTAGAATGTAATGTTCTTGAGGGCAGAGACTCTCTTGATTGTGTTTGTATTGACAACCCTTAGCAGTGTCTGGAACATATTAAGTACCTAATAAATGCTCTCTGTCTCTGTCTTTCTCTCTCTCTCTCTCACACACAGAGTCCATCTTTGTCTGATTTACTATATATATATTTTTTATATACATTTATATTATATATATATTTAAATATATATATATATGTATACATATTACATATATTATATAAGGGGAAAAGGGCCACAGAGTGCCTTTGGAACAGGGCTTGACAAAGGAACCTTCAGAATGGATGAGCATCATCTCTGCTCCTCAATCCCCAAATCTCTTTTCTGGGCAGTAGCAGTGATGTCCTGACAACTCTAAGCTTTTCAGATGGTTTTAGGCCACAGTTATTCTAACCCTGCTATCAACTTTTCATCACCTCTTCTCATGCTGGGCAAGCAACAGCTGGAAGAAGCATGGTGCCACATCTGGTTCCAGACTGGATTCTTAGTCTCTTTTAAAATCCTTGAAAACCTGCTCATGCAGGGTCAATCCAACTGATTAAATAGATGTATCATTTCCCTTTGGTGTCCATCTCTTAAGCTCTTAGAGTAGCAATAGTAGTATACAAGTTTGGGTTGAAAAACAAAAGAAAAACAAAACAAAAAACAACTTCACTTGTAAAAGATGGGAAAAGCATCAGCTGTGTCTCCCAGAAGAAACTGCTGTGCAGACAATAGTTTATTTGAAAAGGACCTGGGTATTTTAGTGAACTTCATTCTCCATATGGATAGGGTATGGCAGCCAAGAAAACTGATGTGATCTTAGATTTCATTGAGAAAGGTGGCTTCCGAGACTAAGGAGATGATAGCCTCATTTTTCTCTGCCCTCTTGGGCAGAGCACAAGTGGAGAATTGTGCACATCTGGGTGCCACAGTTTAGGAAAGATATCAGTGCACTGGACATTATTCAAAGGAGGATGATGAAGGGTCTGAAATTCACACCATAGTGAGAGTGGTTCCCCTTCTCCCCCCTTGGCCCTAGTTATGCTCTCTGTGAGTCAAATGAAACAAAGGATAATCCTTGAAGCTAGCTAATATGTGTAATTTCTCTTCCATCCTTCCAAAGTCTTCTCTTCTCTAGATTAAACATTCCCTGATTTCAAATCCAGCCTCACAAACCTACCAGCTGGGCAAATCATTTAACTTTGCCTCAGTTTCCTCAAGTATTAAATGAGGATAATAATAACCCCAGTCTCTGAGGGTGATGGTTTGAGCATCAATTTGCAAAGACACAATTTATAAAACAGCACAGTGTTTGGTATATGTCATTAATAAATACTTTTTTGGGGGATTTCTCTTTCATTCCTCCCTCCCTCCTTCCCTCCCTTCCCTCCTCCTTTCTTTCTTCTTTTCCCTTCTTTCTTTCTTTTTCTTTTCCTCTTCTTTCTTTCTTTCTTTCTTTCTTTCTTTCTTTCTTTCTTTCTTTCTTTCTTTCTTTCTTTCTTTCTTTCTTTCTTTCTTTCTTTCTTTCTTTCTTTCTTTCTTTCTTTCTTTCTTTCTTTCTTTCTTTCTTTCTTTCTTTCTTTCTTTCTTTCTTTCTTTCTTTCTTTCTTTCTTTCTTTCTTTCTTTCTTTCTTTCTTTCTTTCTTTCTTTCTTTCTTTCTTCCTTCCTTCCTTCCTTCCTTCCTTTCTTTCTTTCTTTTTTCCTTTCCTTTCCTTCCTTCCTTTTTTCCTTTCCTTTCCTTCCTTCCTTTTTTCCTTTCCTTTCCTTCCTTCCTTTCTTTTCTATCAGGGGTTAGATCACTGACCTAGAGCTGGAAGTGACTCAAAAAGCATTTGAATCCAGACCTTTCTGACTCCAAGGCTGGCAGTCCTCTGTCCACTCTACCACGGACCTCATTGTACTTTGTCCTAAAAGTCTTAGTGTACTTTTCAGCTTCCAACACTTAAAAAAAAACTGTCTGTGCCGGACCATTTGTAATATAATAACTCTGGAAATTACCGAAGAAGAACCAGACCAGGGTAAGGCAACATTCTCTAAGCCTAACCTAAGTAGAAAGCCCGATTCCTTCATTTCCAGCCACAGGTTTTGAGACAAGAAGCGGGCAGGCCCAATTCAGAGGGAACCCAGGCATCCCCGGTGCCCCCTCCTCCTCAGCCCCTCCTCCCCAGGGCACCGACTCCCCCTTCGGAAGAAGGAGCTCTATAATGGGGAGGGCTGTGAAATTTGCTTCTCCGCTGTGAGAACAGCTAATTCTTCACACCCAAGCGGACTGGCTGGGTTTGTTAAAGCCCAGGATAATCAAATAATCATTATAACTCATCGTTCTCCCTCCTGTCTCTCCCTCTTTGTACCATTAATGCCCCAGCGGGGAGCAGCTCTAGGTTAGTTCAAGTCTAGCCTATTTAGATAACCTTCTGGTTGGTCTACAGAGAGCAAAATGTCTCTCCTCGAGGATCTTACAACAAATGAAGCAATCCGCTCTAATCTTCTTATCGTTGTAGGCCCCAGCCTTGAGGCCTGGTTATCTATCCGGATTGGAGAAAGAAATAGATATATTTATGTGTGTGTGTGTGTGTGTGTGTGTGTGTGTGTGTGTGTGTGTGTTCGTGTGCATTTGCACATGTGTGTGTGTAATTAAAAGAGTACCTTGGGATCACCCATCCTGGCTGAGCCACCTTCCCCTGGGTGCTGAGCAAGCCTCTTTCCTCCTTTATCTCCCCCCCCCTTCACAGTCACTGAAAGCCCTTGGGGAGGGGTTGCCCTCCCTCCCTCCCCCAACCCCAATCCTCTTCTCCCCGGTCCATTCATGCCTGGCCAGGGAGGCAGAAGAGATGCAGCTGGCCTGAACAAGCCGGGCCAACACCTGGAGTGTGAAAGGAAAAGAAAAGGGGGGGTTCCCGCCCCCCTTTGCTGCACTTCCCTCCCCCCAGCAGGGAGAGTTCCTTCTGCAGACCTGACCACCACCAAGATGAACACCTAGCTCTGGGCAAAGAACAGGGGGCAGTCAGGGCTCCCCGCTGCCTCAGGGCTGACTGAGGGAGGGGGGGGCTTCTGTCTGTCAATTTGTCTGTCTCTATCCCTCCCCTTTCTCATTCAAGCTCTCCTCATCCCCTCCCCTCCCCCAACATTTCTCCCTCTTCCCCCATCGTCCTCCTCCTTTAATCTACCCCTCACTCATCACCCTTAGATAGTTTTTCCTTTCTCACCTCCACATCCTTCACCCTCAGTCCTCCCCACCCCCACTCCATCCCCTTGCCTGGTCTTTCCTCCCTCTCCTTTCACAATTGCTGACATGGATTTCTCTCTCCCCAGGCCTCTTATCAGAAGCTCTGCTCTCTTCCTTAGTATTGTGGTTCCTCTCGCTGTCTCACCCAGTTCTTGCTCAGCTTTCCCCCCTCCATTCTCTTGCATAAGGACTTTATTCTATAATTTCAATCTCTCTGTGTCTCTTTCTTATCTCACTCCTCTTTTTCTCTCCCCCCTTTCCGCCTCTCCTTTCTCATTTTCACTACTTGCTCTTTTCTTCTTTCTTTTTCTCTATTTACTTCTTTATTCTTCCTCAGCTTTTTTTAAAAATCTTTCCTTCTCTATATTTCCCTTTCTCCCTTTCCCTTTTCTGCCTCTTCAATCCCTCTCCCTCCTCTTTCCCCTCTTATTTCTCTGTCTTCTCTTTCTATCACTGGCTTTCTTATTTTTTCCTTTCTTTGTCTTTGTTCCTCTTTTCTCTTACTTTCCCTCCCCCTCTCTCTTCCCCCCCTTTTCCCCTTTCTTTCCCTTTTTTCTTTTCTCTTTTCTTTTTTTTTCACTTCTCTCTCCTCTTTCCCACTCTATCCTTCTATTACTTATTTTACCTCTTCTCTTCCTCATCCTTTTTAAAAATCATTCTTCCTTCATCCCTCACTCAGTCTTAATTTCTGATTAATATGTTCTTAGCCAAGGAATAAAAAAGGAAGGAATCTTCTAAATAAATCATTTAGTCATGTGAAGAGGTAATCTCCAAATGACGGCCTGTGTTTATCTAGTTTTTAGCAGTGCATGTTAAATAGTGATATGGGGACTAAATTTTTTTTAAACATCGGAGCCGCTGTGAAGGGATTTTTAACTTCATTTCCCAGAAAGAAAAATGGGGAAAGCCAAGATAAGACCTGTGAGCAGCTTTCCTCCTGAACTGTTAGCCTGCACAATTAAACAACGTGAGGAAGAAAGGGCTGGATAATTCTGGCTGCCAATTATGGACAATTCACTGCCTGAAAGAGACCTGAGATTCTTCTCTCTCCAGTGGCCAAATGGACACAGCTCTGATGCATCACCCACTCCTACTCCTGTTCACTTTAGCTTTCCTGTGGAATGCCTCTTTACTTTCTTCTTCTTCCTCATTCTTTGAGTCTCAAAATCTGCCCATCCCCCACTTTCCTCCAAGTCTAGAAATAAAGATGGTAATATCTGCTTGTACTCTTTACCTAGCAACATCAGTCTAGAGCTGGGACAGACCTTAGAATATGAAATGCCAGGCCTGAGAGAACCCTAGAACAGAGAATGTCAGAACTGGGAGAAGCTTGGAATACAAAATGTCAACTGAAAGGGAAAATAGAATGTCAGAATTGGGAGGGAGCTTAGGAAAGAGAATGTCAGAGCTGGGAGGGATCTAAGAACAGGGGATGTCAGAGGTAGGCAGGGTCCTAGAATTTAGGTTGCTAAAAGATAGAATAAGCAATATCAGAACTGGAAAACTGTTGAATCCAACCCCTTCTTTTTTTCCTAAGTGGACTTAAGGATTTCCTTAAAATCAAAGAGGAGACTTTCATCCATGATCTAACTGGATCTGAGCCCTCCAGCTCCATTCCCAACTTTCTTTTCATTTCTCTGCACTATCTCAGAATCCTCTTCATTCTTCTTCTATGAAATTCTCCCTCATTTGAAATTGTGAGTCCCCCTTTGGATTAATAATTTATTGATAATGTATGTCAAACAGAAAATTTTTTAAAGATGAAAGGCACTGTATGTCACAGAATTAAATAGTGGGATGGTGGCCCCATGATTTGTAAAGCTTGGGATTCACCTGGAGAGAGAAGATCAATATGATTCAGAGCTGAGGAGCAGCTAGATGGGATGACGCAGTGGATAGAAGCACCAGCCCTGAAGTCAGGAAGATCTGAGTTCAAACCTGGTCTCAGACACTTAATACTTCTTAGCTGGGTGACCCTGAGCAAGTCACTTAACCCCAATTGCCTCAGCAAAAAAAAAAGAGATTCAGAACTGAGATATTATGGGGGATTTAATCTAACTTCAACATTTTACAGATGAGGAAACTGAGGCCCAGAAAAAGAAAGGTCACACAGGCTCTCTGATTCCACATCTGGAATTCTTTTTACTAGACCTGGTTAGCCTCTTAGTGAAGCATTATATGTGGCACAAGAGATAAATGATAGATAGATTAAAAACAGATAGACAGATGATACATAGATGATAGATAGATGATAAATAGATAGAAGATAGATAGGTGACTGATAGATGAGAGATGGATGAGCAATAGATAATAAATGATAGGTGATAGAGATATAAGGAAATAGATTGTGTATATATATATATATACATATATACAAATCTAGATGATCGAATAGATAGATTGATAGATAAATGAAAGAATGAAGAGATAGATAGAAGAAGAGAATTTTTATTAAGTGCTTACTACATGCCAGGTACTTTGCTAAACAAATAAAATAAAGAAAATATAAGTGGAAGGAAAGAAAATCCTTACCCCCAAAAAACTTTCATTTTAATGGGGCAAAAGAAGATATCTTCAGGGTAAAAAGGATGCTGAAGTACAGTGGAAATGACTGAAGAATCAAGAATGGGAGCCCTCAAATCCTGTCTTTGTCACTTTGTCACTTATTTTGTGTGAGTCCGTGTCCTTACCTGTAAAGCTGTGGAAGGAGTGCCAACTTTAGAATCTGTGCAGGGATGCCAGCTCTGCTAACTTACCTGAAATCCATAATGCTTTATGATGCTGTATTCAAATGTGGACTGCTTTCTTTGTTATTATCAGCACCTTAATATTTTAATGTTCTTGCCCTACCAGGCTCTTAATGGTCAGATTAAAATTTTACCTTCCCGTGACTGGGTCTTCGGGGAAAGTGATGTGAACACTGGAAAAATGAAAAAGGAATAGAATCAAAGTTCTGGAAAAATCCACAGCTTGGATCATCACCCCTTAAATAGTCCAAATCTGGCTGGACCACTTTAGTGGCTGGAACACCGCCCTGAGAAATAACTCTGTGTGGGGATGAAAAATTCTAGCTAAACTGGCCTGCTTGCCCTGCCTCAAACTCTGCTGGCTAGCTCCAGTTTCTGTACTTTTCCATAGGCTATCCCCCCAGAACTAGAAGGCTCCCTCTGCTCACTGTTGTCTCTTAGAGTCCCCAGTTTGCTTTAAGACTCAGCTCATGAACCCCTTCCCATAGGAAACCTTACCTAGAATGTCTCCATTTTTTCTCATCATGAACTTCCTTCAAAGCTCAAGGACAGCCTCCTAAATTTCTATCTACTAGCTGCTCATCAGATCATAGGCTTCTTGAGGACAGAGATTGTCTCATGACTTTTTGTATCCCTAGAACATAGTAGGTGCTCAATAAATACTTATTTATTGATCAATAGTGGTCCTTTATATTTCCATAGCTTTTCTTTTATATATTAGTATATATACATATACATATATACATATACATATATATGTATATATACATATACATATATATATGTGTGTATATATATATATGTATATATATATATATATATATATATATATATATATATATATATATATATATATATATACACCTTTTCCTTTGTAAAGTATGAGATCTTTGAAAGCAGAGGCAATCTCATTTTTGTCTTTTGATCTTTATCCATTGTCATAGTACAAGGCATACAGTAGGTACTTAATAAATGTTTGTTGCTTGATTGATGGCCCAGTAATTTTCCTTCTCACATAATCTTGCAAGTTCCAGAATTTAAGTTCCTTTAGAACAGAAATGGTTTCATTTTTGTTTTGTTGTCCTGAATGACAAGTACACTACTACAACAAATGATTGCTATCTGAATGACCTGAATAAATATTGCCCTTTCCCTCCTCCTAGGTTTTAGGTTCCTTAAAGACAAGAACTGTTTTGTTCATTTCTTTATATCTCCAGTATATGCTCAGGTCTTGCCATTCAATATTTTGTTGTTGGTTGTTTTTTTTTTTTTTTTTTTTCTGGAAATGTCTGACTCTTCATGACCGCATTTGGAGTATTCTTGTAAAGATACTGAAGTGGTTTGCCATTTTTTTCCTCTAGCTCAATTGAGAAATGAGGAAACTGAGGCAAACAGGTTAAATGATTTGCCCAGAGTCCCACAGTTAGTGTCTGAGATCAGATTTAAACTTAGGAAGGTATATCTTCCTGACTCCAGGCCAGGCACTCTATGTTCTTTGACTCTCACTACCCATTCAATGACTTCTATGGTCCCTTCCAATTCTGAGATTCTCAGAGTCGACCTACACACTACCCTATCCTTCCAAGCTCAGCGAAGACTTTCCCCTCCATGAGCCCTCTTCTATTCATGCCGGCATATGCGATCTCTCTTCTTTGAATTTATTTAGCACTTAACAGTTCTTATCACACAGTGTCTTGTCTAATGCTATTTCACAGAATCATAGAATTTTGTAGTTAGAGAGACCTTAGCAATCATCCAGTTCTACTCATACCTTAAGATGAATTCCCACTATACCATCCAACAAGTACTCATCTAGAATGTCTGGACATCTCCAGTGAGGGTGAAGGGGAAGGGGAGTCACTCTTTCCCAAGGCTGCTCATTTCACTTCAGGATAACACTCATCGTTGAGAAGTTTTCTCAACATAAGCTCAAATTTTCCAATTTAAAACTTTGACCTGTTTACTTCCAACTCTGACTGTAAGTATTAGGTGGAAGTAGTCTGAAGATCCCACTTCCACAATGTAACCCTTCAAATACTTGAATGCAGATGTTATGTCTTCTCCAAGTCTCTCCTCTGGGCTAAATATTTCTAGTCTTTATATATCAACTTCTGGCTCCCCCCTTTCTTAGTGGATCCTTCTCTTTCTTCAACTTTGGCACCAAGAATTGAACTCAGGACTCCATTTGTGGTCTGATCAAGGGAGAGCGCAACAGTATCCTCAATTCTTTAGTCTTGGAAACTCTGTCTCTTAATGCAGCCTAAAATGGCATTAATATTTTTATGAGCTCACATCACACTCTTATCTCTTGTTGAGCTTTCTGTCCACTACCACCCCCAGCTCATTTTTCATTGTATATATTTTTGTATGTTGTCCCTCCTAATAGATTGTAAACTCCTTGAGAGAAGGGGTTATATATTGCATCTTTTTGTATCCTCAACATTTAATATAGTTCCTGGTATATATTAGGTGCTTAATAAATGCTTATTGATTGATTCAGAGTCATAGGACCTGAGTTTAAATCCCACCTTTGGCACTTGCTGTCTCCGTGACCCTGAATAAGCCATTTACTCTCTCTAGACCTCAATTTCCTCATCTACAAAATGAAGAGACTGGACTAGAAAGTTTTTAAACATCCCTTCAAGTTCTAAGTCCACCATCCTATGACATTTCAGAGAAACGAATTTTGGCTGCATGTTAGCAAAATTTCCCCAACAATTAGCTCTAAAATGGATTGAATCAAGAGGTGGTGAACTTCTTATAGCAAAGAGGAGGGATAGATGAACCTTTGGCAGGGATTTTTAGAGAGGATTCATGTTCTGGTATAGACCCCTTCCATCTCTGAGATTCTGTGATTAAGAGGAGAGGAAAGAGAAGAGGAAGGGCAGAGGGCAAGGGAAAGAAAGAACAAGGAGAAGGAGGGGGAAGAGTATGGATTAAATGATCTCTAGGTCTCTCTGAGTCCTAAAATCCTCTAATCCTGTGGGAAGGGGAAGGAGGAGGGGCAGTCAGGACTTCACAGCTCTAATCTTTGTCCTTTAGCCAGCTTGAATAAGAAGTTCCAAGAAGGGAGAGTGCTGTGTTCTTCAGGGACCAGGTGGGACTTGAGTTTGACCTTGAATCCTAAAATGATTTGCTTGGGCAGAGAGGGAAGAGGAGACACTTGGTCTTCATTCAGTTATACTTTGCTCAGTCCAAAAGAACCCTACCTGGATGCTCAGTGTCTTGTTAATCTGCAAAGTATGACTAATCTTTCTTTTGCTTTTAATATTGCTAACCTTTACATAGAAAGTTTACAAAGATCTCTTTCTCTGTCTTTCTCTGTTTTTCGGTCTCTCTCTTTTACTCTCTCTGTTTCTGTCTCTGTGCCTGTCTGTCTATCTCTTTCTCCTTTTTTCCTTCTCCCCCATCTCTATCTCTCTCTTTCTCCATACGTGTATAAAATTTAAATTGATTCATAGAAAAGACCTAAGTGGTGGGAGCTGGAATTATCTCCATTTTACTGATGAGGAAACTGAGGCAGACATAGGTTAAATGATTTGGACAAGGTCATACAGTTGATAAATGTTTTAAGCATGATTCAAACTTAGGTCTTTCTGACAATAAGTACAATGCGATATTTGTCCTAGGAGTCAGCCGTCTGAGGAAAGGGAAACAGTTAGTTCATTCCAATAATAAGTAAGGTCTATTTTTTAAGAGTATGAAAGCATTTGCAAAATACTTTTCTCCTAGCACACCAGTGAGGAAGGTAGTATAGTATTAGTGAAGCAGCTTGTGATACTAGAATCTTAAGAAACTTGGTGATATAGTACATAGAACACTGTCTTAACTTGAGGGCAAATCTCATCTTGGAAAATTCACCAGTTGTGTGACTCTAGCAAATCACTTAAACCTGTTTGCCTCAATTTCTTCATCTGCAAAATGGGAATAATAAGGAAAGTTACTTAGGCTCTGTTTGCCTCTGCCCTTTTCATTTGTAAAATGGGCATAATCAGGATAAAATGAGATGATATTTATACAGTACTTTGCAAACCTCGAAGCCCTATGTACATACACGCTACTGCTGTTGGAAAGAGCATTGGCTTGTGAGAAAGGGGACTTGTAATGTCACCATCTCTATGACCTTGGACAAGACACAATCTCCCTGGAAGTCAGTCTTGTCTCATCTGTATAAAGAGGAGACTTTGCTGGATAGTCTCCTAGGTCCTTTCTAGATCTCAGATCAGTTACACAGGGTGCTAAATAGAATGTGGAATTTAGACTCAGGAAGTCCTGTATTCAAATTCAATCTGAGATATTAGCTTTGGGATGCAGAAACAAGGCATTTAACCTTTCTCTTTCCATTTCCTGAGCTATAAAATGGAGGTTGGAGTAGCTTAAAATAATAGCTTAATAATACCTTAAAAAGGTTGCCATGAAAATTAAATGAGATACTACATGAGTAGTGTTTTGCCAACCATACAGTGATATATAAAGGCTAACTTTTATTTATTAATTTTTTTGGCAAGGCAATTGGAGTTGAGTTGCCCAGGATCACATTGCTAGGAAGTGTTAAGTGTCTGAGGCTGGAATTTAAACTCAGGTCCTGCTGATTTCAAGCTCTATCCATTGTGCCATCTAGCCATCCCAAGTTTAGCTTTTCTTATCAGTCCTATTTTCCAGAAGGAGGTATTGCCCATAGACTTTCTAGGGGGATGAGTTAGTTAGGACTGGTACCCAAGCTGATGGTACTGAATGACCTTTTTATGCTGCAGGATATAGTGGGAAAGGCAGGTTTTGGAGGCCAAGGACTTGGGGTCAAATTCTGACTTTGTCAAATATTTCCCATGGGATTGTGGGTGAGTCTTCATTTTCTTTATCAGTAAATTCAAGAGGTCAGGCTAGACAACAGCAGTTATCTTCTTCCTTTAAATCCCCCATTCTCTAGTTTCCTTTTTTAGCATTCAGATTCTTGGTCCAGGAGGGTGGGCAAATTCCTTCTGTTATATTGTCTTCAAATACAGGAAGAAATATATCTACTTCCATAAGTCAAGTCTGATACAGCCTCATTCAGTAAACCTTTTTAAATCACCTACTGTGTGCATTTGGCTGTATTAAATTTTAGAGACACAAAGAAAATTTTAAAAGAACCAAAACCAATACTGCCCCATGCCCTCAAGGAGCAAAGAATACCACAATATCTCAGGAGATACCAGAGAAGCACTGTGGGAAAGATCATCAGATTTGATAGAAGACCTTGGTTTGAGTCCAGAATCCAGCATTAAGTTGTTATGTGACTTTGGGGAAGTGATGCTCACCCTCTGGATCTCAGTTTTCTTGTTTGTAAAATGGGAGGGTTGTTAAGATGGCCGTTAAAGTTTCTTCCAGGATTGCAATCTGTATTGTGAATTCCATATTTTAACATTTAATATTCCACAAACCACTTTCTGCTGAATTCTATATTCTATGTGTCAAGAGACAGAAAGTCTGGGAGATTTTTTGTCAGCCTCCCTAATTTTTGGCAGTCATTCATGCATAACAAAGGCAGCAATTTGGAATGAAAGACTGAAGTGGAGGCCATACCTCAAGACGCTCCAAATGATCTTTATTTTTTCTTGCCTTTATTTGAAAAGATTTTGGGAGGAAGGAAGAGAAGGAAAATCTTTTGGCCCCAAACCCAGATATTATTTTATTTATTTACTTATTCTTTTATTATTCAGGTTATTTTAAAAGGCTACCCCTAAAATGATTGAAATAGGAAAGAGATGAGCAAGCAAGAATTAAAAAGGTTACAAAAATTTCCTAACCCTAAATCAGATATATGCTCGGCACAGAGATATTGATCCGTGAGCAGGAGGAAGTTGATTCTACAAAGAACTAATTGTGTACTTGCTCTGCTTAGTTGGCTGTTTTATATTTCATATGTGTCCCTGGAAGCCAAGGCTCTGGGAACTCAAAGATTCTGCAGAGGGAGAAAACAGGACTTCTTTTTTTTTTTAATGAAAAGATATGATCTCTTTTGGGGAAAAGATAGTACTTTTTCTGAGGAAGCTAGTAACACTTAGCCAAGAGAAACTTTGCAACTATATGTTCAGAGGAGAAGCCACAATAGTGGACATGAAACCATGATGAGGAGCCTAATGGAGCAAAGCACGGCAGAAACTATATGCCAGGGATAGCCATGATTTTAGAAGGAGAAATGCAATAACCAGAAGGCATCGAGAGCCATGCAGCAGACTTTCTGTGAATATCTTCTTTGTTATATATGAATATGCACTTATGAACATATTTACTAGATGTGTCCACTCATCCCAACTGATAGGGCCCTTTTTTGTGGGAAAGTGTGCCCCAGAGTTATTTTGTGTGTGTGTGTGTGTGTGTGTGTGTGTGTGTGTGTGTGTGTGAATGTTCTATTGTGACATTTCTTATACTTTTTCTATCATAAATTGTGCCATCAGGAAGAACAGTAAAAATGAACACTTTTTTTGGGGGGAATCATAAATTATGGTTTTGAATGAGATAGACAGAATAGCTCAAGTCTGGAGTTGTTTTTATGGGTCTCACATGTAAGAGGAGTAGATCTCAGCTTCTGGATATGTTCTAATACTCTCTAATTTTTTTAATAGTTTTTATTTACCAGATACATGCATGGGTAATTTTACAGCATTAACAATGGCCAAACCTTTTGTTCTAATTTTTCCCCTCCCCCCCAAGATGGCAGGTTGACCAATACATGTTAAATATGTTAAAGTAATACTCTATATTTTAAGATGTCTCTTAGCTGTGATATTCTATGTCCTAAGGGTCCTCTTAGCTCTGACATTGTGTTTTTAGAAGGCCCCTTTCAGCTCTGAAATTCTATGTTCTTCAGTCTCTTCCCGGGTTTAACACAGTGATGGGAACATAGTAGGTCCTCAATAAATGCTTTATTGATTGACTCTTATAGTATCTGATCCATGATTCTGGGTCTTTAACCTTTCGATGCTTCAGGTTTTTTTTATCCACCTATTTGGAATAACAGTGCCTGCTATCCTAGCTCCTTGAGATGTCAGGAGAATTATAATACAACAGCAGTTATTAAATTTCTTAGCAGGTTTATGAAAGTACCTCACTTCCCATACCCCAAAGATCCTTCTGCACATTGCAATGTTGGGGATCCATCCTCTTTCCCCCTTATTTTCCTCTCTGTCACTTCCCCCACCCCTCCCCTGTCCAGAACTCCTCTGTCTGCTCTGCCTGGCTGCACGATGGCCCAGCTCTAGGCTGTGAAGGGGGCACGTGGCAGCAATGGCCAGATAATAAGTGGGCAGGAAAGCTTGGCTAATTTCCACAAGAGCTCCCGGGTAAAGGCTGTGGTGATGGCAATTAAGCCGGGAGCATTAAAAACATGGTAATAAGGGGCTAGAGTGAGGGGAGGCAGAACAGTAATTTAAATGATATCCAGCTCAAATATGGAGTGTCTAAATGTTCTTTCAGAGAGATTTATATCCACATAGACCTACCTAATTCATTTATTTAGCTAACTAGCTACTTATTGGTATGTCCTCTCAGCCTCCCTCTGTTTTGACAGCTAGATCAGAAGACAGAAGACCTGATCAGGCAGCCTGAGGAAGCCTGGCTATCAAAAGGGAACCGTTAACAGCTCATTGAATATCAGTGTCTTGGGGAAGTGTGTGTCAGGATTTGAGCCTGGCATTCAAGGCCCTCTATAATAGGATACTTGCCTCGATTCCCAAATTTTATCTCCTCCTGCCTTTACATAGTAGAGGCAGATGGATTTTTTTTTGGAACATTGCAAAGTTCCTTCAGTGATCTGGTTTCTTCTTGAAACAAAGGATCCATCTTTTTCATACTCATATTCTGCCATACTCTTATAGCTGGGGATCATGGGACACTATAGCTTTTGCTGGATTTAAAGATGGATATTGTAATAGACGGCAATGGAGATGGCAATGGCATAGGAGCTGTGAACAGATAGCAATAAATTAGAAATGAGGAAATATGATGAGTTCAGGAGTAAAGATCGCACCAGTGAAATGCTGTCACCAAAAAAAAAAAAAATGGGGGGCTCATGTCACAAGCATGAAGGACATTTGGTGCTTTAATCTCACTCTGGAGGTATCCAGAGATAGCCATATTGGATGACTTCCATTTGATGAACTTAGCAGCAATGTGAACAAAAGTAATGAAAAATGAGTAGAGACAGTTATGGGTTGCAATCTGCTTACATCTTCCCTTGTTGGAAGGAAGACTCTTTTTGAGGAGGTGAGAGAATCATGGGAGAATTAGATTTCTTGAGTTTCATTTTACAAACCCACATCTCCAATGGCACTGGGGTCCTGGTAGTTCCCATCTTGTTACTGATTTCATACATTTGTTCATCTAATGGTGTGAGATTTGGGACAAGTGAATACCTATTTCAGAATGTTGGTCTGAAATTCCCTCTTTTTTCTTTCCTCTTTGATTATCTGAGGTCCAGTCAGATTTCGAGGCTCATTTTTACTCCACAAAGCCAGACATCTCAGCTCTGAAAGCTGTTCCCCCCATCCCATCCCCTTCTCTTATACAGAGGAAATACAGGATAGTAAGTAATGTCACTCAGGAGTAAGATTTATTCTCTACAGTATTTTAAAAAATAATGGTAACTTGAGGGCAGCTAGGTGGCACAGTGGATAGAGCACCAGCCCTGAAGTCAGGAGGACCAGAGTTCAAATCTGGCCTCAGACACTTAACACTTCCTAGCTGTGTGACCCTGGGCAAGTTGCTTAACCCCAATTGCCTCAGCAAAATAAATAAGGAAATAATAGTAAATCACTTTAAGGAGTGCAAAGTGGCTCCCTGGAAGTGAGATGGGATGAAAAAATATTGACAGGAATTCAAGCCAGCTGATCCTCTCCCTAAAGGCAAAATTCCTCATTTTTTCAACTATCTTCTGATTTTATCCTTGAACCATCTTCCCAGTTTTATCCTTTAAGGATCTCCCTAACTCCTCCTAAATTCCTTCAAAACATCCCTTTCCTCTCCAAATCTTTCCTGGTTTCTCCCTTCTTTCTTCTGTCTATAAAAATCTCTTCTTCCCAAAATATGTCACAAAATCATTTTTGGATTTTATTTCCGATTTTTTCATTAATAAAGGTATCTTTGGGCGGGGAGAAGGTCTCTTAAATTTGTCACAGTCTTCATGCTTTGTCTTCCAAATAATTGCTCCCTGAATCTCACCAGCATCAATCTCTCTACAGATAAGGAAACAGGTTTAGTGTTGGAGCCAGAATTTGAACTCAGATCTCCTGACTCCAAGCCTAGCTTTTTTCCTACTACATTAAACTTTGCCCCTGCACATATTAAGTCACATTCTTGTTAAGTGTTTGTTGCTTCTGCTGAAATGATTGATCATCAGGGCAATGTCTTACTCAAGAATCTCCAGGGACTCCCTATTACTATTAGAATAAAGTAGAAAGTCCTGTTTGACAGTGAAAACTCCTTCTTCCCCCCTGACTTTCATCTCACCTGATCTTTTCAAGTTTATTTCACATTTTAAACTAACAGGTACTGTAGGCTCCAGCTACTGGGCTGACTTCTATGTTGCTTCCCAAACTCAGCAGTCAATTTTCTTCCTCCATTTTTATGAACAAGCTGTACCCCACACCTACAAATTATACTTGCTCCTTATCACTACCTCCTAGAATCCTCTGCTTCCTTGGAGACATAGCAAAGGTACACTTCCTACAGATACTTTTCCTTATTCCCTTAGTTGCTAATAATCTTTCCAATCCTCAGATTATCCCATAGATATTTATGTATTGCTTTTTCCCAAAAGAAAATAGGTTTCTTTTGTAATTATTTTCCTTTTTTTTCTTTGAATCCCTAATAGCCAAACAAAATGTTAGACACAGAGAAGTTATTTTATTAAAGAAACCCCGTTGAATTGAATTAAACTGGATGGAAATAATATTTCATTCAAAGCATATATCCCCAAAATATTTAAGTGGATATATAAATTAATTAATTTGTACCTAACTTATAGCTACTGAATAGGGGACAGGATGAAGGTATGGGAAGAAATTAGACCCTAAATGACAGACATTTGCCCAACAATCTTGCCTGGAAACAAGTCCCTATGACATTTCCTAGGCATTGCCACTGCATGTTACCTGGAGTTCTGCTCACTCCCTCCTCAAGCTCCCTTTATTATGTACAGTCTGTTCCATTAGAATATAAGCTACTTGAAGGTAGGAATTGCTTTATTTGCTGATATTTATAGCTCCAGTCCTTAGCACAGGGCCTGGAAAAGACTAAGTGCTTAAAAATGTTGTACCTGTATCTATCTATTCATTCATCCACCAATCCATTAGAAGGGTCCAGTGATTCCAAAAGATTTACTCTCAGCCTAATTCTATGCTAGGCTGATAATTTAATTTGGTGAAATTTAGTTTGACAACAAGTTTGTAACCATTTTTAATTTTTTTGATAATGTTCAATACACTATAAACTAAGACTTTTTACTAAAACAAAACAAAACACTTTCGGCTTCTATTCAGGTAAAAATGTCATTTTCCTGAAGTGCAAGTGCAATATGTCAACCCTAATCCCCTTACTCAATAAACTTCATGGGCTCCCTATCTCCTTCAGGATCAAATTCAAAATGCTCTGTCATTCAAAGCCTTTCCTAAACTAGCTTGCTCCTACCTTTTCTAGCTTCTTACCTTTCTCCCCAACATGCATTCTTCTCAACCTCCTCACTGTTCCACAAATAAGACATCCCATCTTTCTACTTCAGGCATTTTCTCTGCCTGTTTCCCATAATTGGGATACTCTTCCCACTCTGCTTTCACTACTGATCTCCCCCAGTTTCCTTTAAATCCCAACTAAAATTTTACCTTCTATAAGAAATTTTTTTCAATTTCTATTAATTCCAGTTCCTTCCCTCTGTTAATTATTTCTTATTTATCCTGAATATAGCTTGCTTTGTATGTATTTGTTCCTCATTAGAATATTTGTTCCTTTATTAAAATGTAAGCTTTTTGAGGCTGGGGAATGTCTTTTGGTTGCTTTTGTACTCCCAGAATTTAACACAATGCCTGGAATATTTTTGTTCTTCAGTAGTTTTTCAGTCATGTCCCATTTCTCCCAGCTCCACTTGTGATTTTCTTGGGAAAGACACTGGGATTTTGTCCTTTCTTTCTCTAGCTCATTTTACCGATGAGGAAACTGAGGCAAACTGGGTTAAGTGACTTGCCCAGGATCATATAGCTAATAAGTGATCTGAAACCAGATTTGAATTCAAGAATATGAGTCTTCCTGATTTCAAGACCAGCACTCTATATTAGGTATTTAATAAATGTTCATCAATTGATTGGACTAAAACGCATACTTAGTAAACACTTTCTCTATGCCTGTCACTATGCTAGTTGCTGAATATAGAAAGACCAAAACAACAAAAAGCAAAAAGCTCCCCAAGGAGCTCTCATTCCTCTGGGTAGGGGAATGATATGATCCGATCCATGTTATAGGAATATCACCTTGGTGGCTGTGTAGATGGTGGATTAGAGAGAAGAAAGAATAAAAACTGGGACACCTACATAGGAAGCTGGGTGTGCAGAGGGAGCCATGAACATCCCACTGGGTTTTTTGTAGTACAGAACATTAAGATATATAAGCACTCCCAAATGAGTTTACTCATGCATATGTTTTGTCAATAAAAAGCTATAATAAAAAAGGCAATTGTTGTTTGGTTGTATCTGACTCTTCATGATCCCATTTGGGATTTTCTTGGTGAAGACACTGGAATTATTTGCCCTTTCCTTCTCTAGCTTATTTTACAGAGGGAGAAACTGAGGCAAAAATGTTAAGTGACTTGCCTAAGGTCAAACAGCTAGTAAGTATCTGAGGCCATATTTGAACTCAGGAAGATGAATCCTCCTAACTCCAGAACCAACATTCTCTCAACTATACCACCTAGTTGTCCACATTACCAGGTAGGCAGGATAAATGGGTGATAATCTACAGCAGGAAGGCACTAGAATTAAGGGAAACTGGGAATGATTTCTTATAGAAGGAGGGATTTTAGCAGGGACTTGAGGGAAGCCAGAGAAATCAGGAGGCAGAGATGAGGATGAAGAGTTTCAGTGATGTCAGAGAGCCAAAAGATGGGTCCAGGTCTCAGCTCTGCTCCTCATGTGCCAGGAAGACCTGAGTTTCCTCATCTGCAAACAAGGAGGTTGCCTTAGATGGTTTCTGAGGTACCGTTCAGTTCTAGGACCATTTGGTTCCATATGAATTTCCCAAGGCTCTGAGGTGTCTGTAGTCTGTAGGAAGGGCCCCAACATTACAGATACAATAGGTACCAAACTTACCTGGGAGGTCATTTTGCACGTGGTACAGAGCAGTCTCTGGTAGGAAGAGAGAAATATCCATAATGCTCTGGGGAAGTTTGAGGAAGGAGAATTTCCTTTTATTGGTGGGTGAGTGGGTGGGGGGCAGAAAGGACTCAGGAAAGCTTCCTGTCGGAGATGGTGTTTGAGGAGCATTGGAGGGTGATAGAAATTCTAACCTAAGGAGATAAAAAGGGTGTGCATGGCAGGCAGGGTAAATGGGCTGCACAAAATGTATAGAGGGCAAGCTCAAGGAAAGGATAATCCTCTAGTTTTCCTGGAACAAAAAAAAAATCTTGAAAGGAAGTAGAGGAAAATAAATCAGATTGGAGCCAGATTGTGGAGGGTTCTCAATGCCAGGCTAAGGAAAGGGGGTGTTCCTCGTCTCCTGGCATTTCTCCAGATGCCCCCATTCGCTCCTGTCTCTGCTCCCCAGCTTTGTCTGGCCTCTCTTCCACCCTTCCAACTGCCCCTGCCCATCCCCTCCGCCAATGCATTCCTTGGGTAGGGCTGAACGAACAGCTGTCAGCGAGCTGAGAGCTAATGACTGCCTGGAGAGTAGTTAGCAGATAATTAATATTTGCAGCACAGAGTCGGGATTGCTATGTCTGTGTGTCTCCCTCCTGACAGCTGAGCATAGACCGGGCCAAGGGGAATCACATGGTTGAAGCACACACACTTTTCTTGGGCCACTGGACTGGAACGGGGGTGGGGGACCGGGCTTCTTGGTCGTCGTCGTCCTCCTCCTCCCTCCTTTCCCATTTTGGCCTTAGCGGTAATAGCATCCTTCCTGGGTGAGCATGGCTATGGATGCCACGGGAGGAGTGGTCCGTGGAGGTCACAGGTCTGCTGCCCACATTCTGATTCACGGGGGCACCACCACAGTGGCTGCTGGTGGGACGGGTCTGCTGCTCCCTGGGGATGCTTGGGGCTAAGGACTTCACTGGGAGAGGCTGGTCTTCCCAAGCCTGGGGACCAGCCTCCGATGGTGGTTGCCATGGTAATGTTCCCCCCAGCAGTGGGGCAAGGACAGTTTCTGGTGTGTGTATGCGCACGTGTGTGCATGTGCATGCATGCATGAGGGCATCGGCTTGCATACATGCATGTGTGTATTTGTGGGTATATGCATCTATGTATATGTGTATGTGTGCACATGCATGTATATATTTGTGTACTCGTTTTGTGTTTATGTGTGTATGCATGCATGCATTGTAGGTCCATGCATATGTGTATACATTTGTGTACTAGTTTGTGTGTTCATGTGTGTGCATACATGTATGCACGCACATGGATATGTACACCAGCCTGGGTTTTTATATTGTGTTGCACATGTGCATATGTGTATACATATGTGGTGTTAGTTTGTTGTTTATGTCTACATGTGTAGGGATAGTTGGGGGGGTTCCTGGCTCCCATCTTGGTTGCCCTCTTCCTGTGACTTGCCAGCCTGCACTCTTGCCCTCTCCTAGTCAGAAAGAGCATTGTCCACCTGGGAGAAGTCTAGCCTCTCAAGGTGCAGTACACAAGAAAGAGCCCGAGAACTCGGAGATCTGGGTTCTAGTCCTGATTTTTCTTCTTTCCTCTCTCCTGCCTCAGTTTCTGTCCCCATGAAAGACCGAGGTTGGACTACGGGCTATGTAACTACCTTCTGACACCAGGGAGAGACAGGATCCATACAGTCGGGGTGAGTGAGTGGGCAAACACAACGCCAGCTCTGGAGGGAGAAGGGCCCAATTTTAACTCGGACTTTTCCCAGCTCTGTGAGCTCCTTATCTGTAAAATAATGGGGTCTGATTTAATAGACTCTGAGGTTTCCTCTAGCTCTAAAGCTGTGATTTTGTGACAACTGGAAAGAAATTTAACTCTTAGAACCATCTGTAAAATGGGACTTCAGTCAGGAAGTTCAAATCCAGCCTCAGATACTTCCTCATTGGGTGGCCCACCTTTGTCTGCCTCAGTAGTCCCATCTGTAAAATCTCATGTAAAATAATAAGATCTCCTACCTCCCAGAGTTGTTGGGATCAAAGGAGATTATAAAGCATTTAGCAAAATGTCTGGCACATAGTAGGTCTACATAAATGTTAGTATTACTAGCTCTCACAGAGTGAAGGTTGGTGAAATACCTCTCTTTTTAAAGTTTTCAAGAAGGGAAGCTTTTAGCCAGGGGTTGGCTCTCTTTTACCTTCAGAATAGAAGAGAAATTCCTCTATCTGGCCTTGACAGCTCCACACAGACTGACTTCCACCTGCCTTTGCAGCCTGATTAGACATTCGTTCCTTTCATGTGTTTTATGGGCCAGCTAAACTGGACTTCGTGCTATTCTTCACACACGACACGCCATCGCCTCTCTCGGAGTCTTTGTACTGCTCGCACCGGACCTGCAACAAACTCCCTTCTCATCTTCTCTGCCTCTTGAAACCCCTGGTTGCCTTCAAAACCCAGCTCAAGCACAGTCATGTGAAGCTTTGATTGTTCTCCCCTCCCCTCACTGTCCCCCACCCAGCAACTCTCCCTGCCCCTCCAGCTTGTTGCAAATTACCTTGCATTGAATATACAGTTGTTTGGGTTTTCCTATAACAGGCCTTGTTGTCCAGCCCAATGAAATGGGAATTTGTCTTTGTATACTCGACACTAAGCATGGTGTTTAATAAATGCTCTTCCTCCTCCTCTTCTTCCTTCTCCTTCTTTCTTCCTTCTCTTCTTCTTTCTCCCCTTCCTGTTTCTCCTCCTTTCGGTTCCTTCTCAGCTCCTTCTTCTTTCTGCTCTTCTCTCATTCCTCTCTTCTTTTTCTTCTTCCTGCTTCTCCTTTCTTCCTTCTGCTTTATCCTCTTTTTCCTCTTCTTTTTTTTCTCCTCCTTTCTTCCTTCTCTGTTTTCTCCTCTTTTTCTTTCTTCTCCTTTTCCTCCTGCTCCTCCTCTTCCTCCTCCTCCTCCTCCTCCTCCTTTCGTCCTTCTTTTATTCTTCCTCCTCTTCCTGCTTTTCCTCTTCCTTTTGCTACTCTTCCTCCTCCTGTTCCTTTTCTTGCTTCTTCTTCTTCCTTTTCTTTCTCCTCTCTTCCTTTTCCTTCTCCTCTTTCTCTTCTTCCTCATTTTTCTTTCTCCTCTTTTTCTTTATCTTCTTCTTCCTCCTCCTGTTCCTTTTCTTGCTTCTTCTTCTTCCTTTTCTTTCTCCTCTCTTCCTTTTCCTTCTCCTCTTTCTCTTCCTCCTCATTTTTCTTTCTCCTCTTTTTCTTTATCTTCTTCTTCCTCCTCCTTTTCCTCTTTCTTCTCTTCCTTCTCTTCCTCCTCCATCTCCTATTTTACCTGGCCTAAGAGACGAAGGCCACTTGACTCTGATCTAGTGGAAAGAGCACTGGCTCTTAAAATTCTCCTGCTGATGGTTACTGCCTCTTGGGCAAGTGATTTAGCCTGCTTGGGTCTCAGTTTTCTCATTCACAAATGAAGGAGGTAACTTTTGAGGGTTTTCCAGCTCTGCATTGATATCCTACAAGTTTTCTTTGATTGCTCGAGGATTAGATTAGAAATTTCCCCTTCCCCATTCCAAGGGCTAAAAGTTAGGTCTAGAAAGGGTTTAGACTCTCTTCACTTCTTAACTGGATTATGTCAGTAGATCTTGTTTCCTCCCTTCAATTTATTTATCCTTCACTCAACTGCCAATTCCCCTTATTCAGCCTGACAATGTTACTTTCTGACTCTTCTCTGTTGTTGCTTCTAGGATCAACTCTAATGCCCTCTGTTGGACATTTAAAACTCTTCGCCACTTTGCCCCTCCATATCTTATCTTACATTTTATTGCCCCCATTGTATCCTGTCTTCCAACCACACTGACCTGCCAGGAGTGCCGCACACCACATCTCCCACCTCCATGTCTTTGCCTTGGCTGTGCCCTATTCTTTCCTCCCTTTATCTTCAAGACCTAGTTTCGGTCACTTTCTTCAGGGAGTTTTTCTTGGTCTGTCCAGCTTCAAGAAGACCCTCTCCTCATTGCATTAATTTTTGCATCTCTCCTGCATGTACTCATGCGCACGGTGTTGTCTCCTCTCATCATAAAGCTCTTTGAGTACACAGACTTTAACTTTCTGCCTTGTAGGCTTAATTTCTTTCTTCATTCTTTTTCATTCAATTTTTAGCACAGTGCCGTGCATATTTGTTTAATAAATGCTTGTTGATTGAATTGATTCTGGGGAAATTTGAAGAAATTCCCTCTTTCTTCCAAGCATCCCTCCATTCTCACATGGCAAAGGTGGAAAGGTGGGCTGATGGGACCTTTCCTTGGAAATGTGACTCCTATGACATTTATCCCCTGAAAAGACCTTGGAAACCCTCTATCATTTTGCAGAAGAAAGCTGAGAAAAGAAAAGTTTCTCTTTTGAGAAACTGAGTCTTGAAGGAAACCTAGGATTCTAAGAGATACAGCTGAGGAGAGAATGGGGCACATCCATTACTAATGCATGGATGTGGGAGTTGTAATGGTAGACCTGCCGGTCCATCAATATGACTGGAAGATAAGGTACAATAAAGGCAATAAAATGTAAGATTGAAAAGTTAGGAAGGGGCAAAGTGGTGAAGAGTTTTAAAGGTCACCCATCTTGATTTTCATAGCAGATTTCCTGATTCCTAATCTCTTGCTCCCCTGTATGGACCCCTGTAGTCATATTGGGACCTTAGAGCCGGAAGGGACCTTAGTGGCCACCCCATTCACTTACACTGAAAACTGCCCTATAATATCTATCCACCAATGGCTCTGTGACCTTTGCATCTTCTATGTGAGTTCAAGAAAAGTTCTTGGAAAAAAATCATGAAAACCATCTCCCAGCAGACTGATGTCTCTGCTGGATTAAATTAGTGATCTCCTGCTGCCCCACCTTGACCCTGATCTCTGGCACTCCTAATAATTTGACCTTGATCCCCATATGGTCTCTGAGACCTGTTTTCATTCTTTCTGGACAATAACCATTTTTTAATCCCATTTGATTCTCATTATGCTCTAAGAAGTAGGCAGTACAGGTTATTTTCCTTTCCATTTTACAGATGAGGAATTGGAGGCTGAGGAAAAAGAGATGACTTGCTAGGGTCACACAGCTAATAAATAGAAAAGCCAATTTTTCCGATGGTAAATTTAGCTCGGTGCCATTTTGCATGTGGGTAGATAAGATCATCCCTTATATAGAGTTGATCTCTGTGTAAAATTTACCATATGTAGAATTGAAAAGGAATTTAGAGATCATCTAATATACTTCCTAATTTTACAAATAAGGAAACTGAGTCACAGAGGGATTAAATGACCTCACTAAAGTTACTTGGGCAGAATTTGAATACAAATCCTTGAGTTCAAATCTAGCACTTTTTAAAAACAGTGCCATAAGAGGGCAGGAAAATGATGATGGATACCCAAGGAGTGTGCTTCAGTTAATTAATGGGTTAATATCCTCAGTACAAAGAAGCATGCAAGCTCTCTGCTCAGGGTTAAAACATCCCATTTCTTTTGAAGGAAACAATAGCTTTATAGTCCCGGGAGAAAGATATATGAGTGTTACAAGCATGTTCATCCTCATTTTACAGATGAGGAAACTGAGATTCATAGAGTTGGCTCCCAAAGAGGGGGATTTGAAGAGAAGGATGAAGCATGAATAATTTTATTTTTATCCAATATGGAATTTAAAATAAAATGTTAAAGTTTAAAAAACTAATCACGAATCAGGGCCTATCTGTGATATTGCTGTCTCCAGGAAGGAAGTTGGGTTTTAAGCTGCCCCTTGGGAGGGATCTCAGGCAGGTCTATTGAAGGACATCCCGGTACTGATAAAGGAAGAGTCGCCTTTGGCAAGAGTGGGCAGAGGTGTGCTCCCTAGACAATTTTAGACAGAAAGTGAAAATGAAGGAGGGAAACTGAAATTTCATGTCCTGGTAAATGACAGAATGCAAGCTCCATCAGGGCAGGGCTTGGATCTTTGGTATCCTCATCACCTACCACAGTGCTTGGTACACAGAGGCCTTTCATGAAAGGTCTGTTGATTGATTACCCAGAATGCATCTCTGATGGATAACATCTTAAAGTGGTCTGCCAATCTGTTACCTTTTAAATGGGCACAAAACAGGGGCTTCTCCTAGAGTCAAGCTGAGTAGAACATCTAGACCAGAAAAATTTCCTTCTGGCCTGACTCTCTTAAAGAGATCTTTTCCTCATCAGCCACAGAGGAAAGTAACATGATAGAGTCCGACATGCCTTGTGTTAGACATCAAAAAACCTGTGTTCTGATCCCAGCATTCAATTGCTGCTTAATAGCTCTGGGATCTTGGACAGATTATCTCTTCTTTCTTGGTTTCTTCTGTGATGGTAATAATGATTATAGCAATAATAATAACATCCTTATAATTTCTAGGACTTTCTTCCAACAAAAAAATTGTCTTGTTTATATTTTGTGTCCACATATATGTTATATCCCCTAATAGAGCATAGCAATTTGAGGACAGGAGCTCTTGCTTCTCTCACAGGATACCTATTGCCTAGAAGAGTTCCTGACACATAATAGGTGCTTAATACATTGTCGATTGACTCCATGCTTTCAAGTTTGAGTTGAATAAAAACCCAGCAAGGCAGGGGTTTTATTTATTAGTTGTATCCAACTCTAGGTGAACCCATTCGGGGTCTTCTTGGCAAACATACTGGCGTAGTTTGTCATTTCATTCTCCAGTTTATTTTACAGATGGGAAAACTGAGGCGAATGGGGTTAAATGATTTGTCCAGGCTCACAGTGCTAGTAACTATCTGATGCTGGATTTGAACTCAGTTCTTCCTGACTTATATTCACTGCACCATATGAAGAAAGTACTGGAGAGATTAGTACTTTCATTTTATGAAACTTGGAAAGATTGAGCAGGTTGTCCAGGTCACACAGATAGCAAATGACAAAGAAGGACTCAAAGGCTGCTTTTGAAAGGAGGGTTCTTTCTAGCATGTCATTCTGTCCCTCAAAAGGATGGGTTGGGGAAAGGGAGTGAAAAGATTAATAATAATAACTCCCATTTATATTGTACTATAAGTTTTTCACAGTGTTTCACAAATATTATTTCATTTGCTACAACAGCTCAATGAGTTAAGTACTATTAACATCTTCATTTTGCAGATAAGGAAACTGAGTCACAGGAGAGTTAAGTGACTTGGCTAAGATCACACATACAAGTAAGTACCTGAAATATGATTTAAACCCAAGACATCCTGATTCCCCCATCCACATGACACAAAATCTCAGGGCAAGTGTCAATGTGTGAATGAGGGGGTCCATAAGGAAGAACTCTTCTGGTTTTTCAACCTCAGGGATTACTAGAAAGCATCCTAGACGTGGCTGCATTTTAGTGCTGGGGATGGGGAGGTGCATGTGCCTTGAATTAGAGGAAATGTCAGTCTCCCAGAAAGCGTTTACTAAATGCTCAGCTCAACGCGGCAGGAGTGCTGGATTCTGACAGCAGCCTTATCATCAATGATTAATGGTGAATGTGTATTCTTCTCGGTTCTATCCTTCCAGGCCACGAGAATCAGACATTTTACTGGATATGAGAGGCATAGAATGTTTCTGTCTTTTTGTTTTAAAAATCCAAGGCTGATGGATTTTGAGCAAGAGAATCTGAATTCAAATCCTAACTCTGTGCTCTGTCTTACCCCAGGGAAGTCGCTTCACTTCCTCTGTGATATGTGGAGATAAAATCAGATCTCCAAGGTCTCTTTCAGTTTTAATTCAATATTAAACAGAGCCAGAAGCCAGTAGTTCTCCGGGTGTAGTCCAGGGATCTTGCCCCCAAGTCCCTAAAGACTTTTTCAAGGCATAGGAAAGGTCAAAATTATTTTCATAATAAAATCCTTGAGAGGATTTTTAATTTAGTAATTTTTTAGTATAGAAGTCCTGAGATCAAAATATTTGAGAAACAGGGATTTCTCCCCATTTTATAGATGATTTTATAAACTGAAACCCAGAAAGATAGAGATTGCCTAAAATCAAGTTGGGATTAAAATTCAGGGTCAGTGAGTTTAACTTTATCAAATTCTCTATGGCATGGATTAGTCTAGAGCTTAAAGATATGATATTTGATTTATAGAAACATTCTCATTTACTCCATCCTTCCTAGTTCTCTCCTCTTAAGCAAATAGCTTAATTAAGCTCAAACCTTTTCCACCCAACTCAGCTATTTTAAACTTACTATGGATATTTTGGTACACATAGTAGTAATAGGTCGCATTTATATAGCACTTGAAGGTTTATAAAGCACTTTACAAATTTATCTCATCTTATCCTTACAACAATCTTGAGAATTAGATGCTATTCTCATGTCCAATGTATAGTTGTGGAAACTGAGGCAGGCAGAGTTTAAGGGATTTGCCCAGAGTTACACAGCTAATAATAAGCATCCCAAGGCTGGATTCAAATTCAGTTCTTCCTGACTTCAGGAGTGTCTGTGATATCTACTGAGCCACCTACCTAGCTCTTCATGGCTCCTTTTATTATTTCTTTTTATAATTCCTTTTATTATTTCTTTGGCTCTTGGATACTCATCTTTCTATCTATCATCTATCTATCTACCTACCTATCTATCCATCTATCTTATGTCTATCTATCTATCCATCCACTTATCTATCTATCTTTCTGTTTATTTATCATTTATTTACCTATCTACCCATCCATCTTATGTCTATCTATCCATCTACCTATATATCCATTCATCTATCTTATGTCAATCTATCTATCCATCCATCTATCTATCTATCTATCTATCTATCTATCTATCTATCATTTATTTACCTATCCACCCATCCGTCTACCTATCTATCCATCCATCTATCTTATGTCTGTCTGTCTATCTATCTATGTGTATGTATGTATGTATCTATGCCTAATTCAGGGATTGCTGAGGCTTTAGTAATTTTTGGAGTTCCAAATTGCTTTCCAAAATGGCTGCACCACTTTACAACTTCAGAAATAAAACATTAAGGTACCGTGCCAAGAACAAGAACAACTTTGAAAAACAAACTTTATTAGAAGTCATTTAGCCTCTCCATTTCCTCATCTGTAAAATGGGAAAATAAAGGTACCTGCTTCACCAGGCTACTAAGAGGATCTAATAAGCTACAGGATGTCAGCCATCAAGGCCTTATATATGAATATGAGCTATTATTATTAATATAAATGATTATAGATTATAAGTCTTCTTTTAGTCTTGACATCTATGTTCTCATATTCCATGCTTTAAGATCCCCAAACACTATGATCACCAGGGCTTCTAGAACTCTTCCTGTTCTTTCTTGCAGGATCTCTTGCTTTTTTGGCTAGGGTCCTGAGCCCAGTGGAACCATAGGAGTGCAGGATTAGTCAGATGTTTTGGGATGAATCCCCTCTTTACTCCTTGAAACCTGGGGGACTTTGAAAAAGTCATTTCCTCCATCCGATCTTCAGTTTGTTTTACTGACTCTTTGTGACTCCACTTGGGGTTTTCTTGGCAGATACTGGAGTAGTTTGACATTTCCTTCTCCAGCTCATTTGACAGATAGGGAAACTGAGGTAAACAAAGGGAAGTGACTTGTCCAGGGTGACACAAGCTTGTTAAGTGTCTGAGGCTGGATTTGAACTCACAAAGCAGTCTCCAGATTCCAGGTCCAGAGCTCTGTTCACTCTGGTACCCCGTAGCTGCCCTAGCCTTCAGCTAACTCGTCTGTGAAATGAGATAGTTGGATTGATGACTTCCAAGACTAAACCTATAATCTTTGTGATCTTCTCTGGGTCTCACTTTCCTGTTCTTTAATATGAGGGGTTTGGATTAGAGGCTTTCCAATTCTAAGTATATGTTCCTGACTCTATTTTGTGTGATCTTGGACGAGTCATTTCCCCAAATTTGGACTGCCCGGCCTCTTCTGTAAAATGAGGCGTTTGGGCCGCGTAGCCGGCCACCTCTGGCTCTGGGGTCCTCTGCTCAAGGACTCCCCCTCCCAGGTCCCCGTTCTGTCCCTGGCTGCCCTCGGGCTCCTGCTTCTGGAAGGCACCTGAGGTTGTGCAAGAGCTCAGCGCCCCTTCGGGTCGCGTCTCCTGATTCCTAGGCTGTTTTCCTCGCTGTTCTAGTTCCGCAGCATTAAGCAGAGTATGGCAGCGTGGGGTGGGATGGGGGGAGCGGGAAGAGGAGGGGGAGCTGGCTTGCATTTTCCCCACGAGCGTGCCTTCTGTCTCTGGGTAAACAAACACACAGCACCCAATCTAGCACCGAAATGGAGCGATTCTTTAAATACAAACAAACAGGACTGGCGGCGGCTGGGGGTGGGGGGAGGCAGCCCGCAGCAGCAGCTGCTCCCCAGTCCAATCACGTCTCCCCTTGCCTGCAGGCCGCTGCCTGGTGCTGACCCAGAGGCCTTCTGGGCAGCTCTGCCGGAGCATTTATTATTCAGCCTTCCAGGGCTGGCATCTGCCGTTTCCAGAAAGGTCTCCCACCCAAAGGCCGGGCTAGGTGGGGAGGGACTTGGGGGAGGTCAAAGAACCCCGTCCCCTGCCCCTTGGTGGGATGTGATTTGACTGGACCAGACAGATGTGTCCACATCTGTGTCCTTCTAGAGAGAGAATCCAGCAGCTCCTTTGGAGTCAGGAGCTTCTTTCTCACCGGCCTTCATGGACAGGGATGAGGCAATGGAAAGGCCGTTGATTTGAAATCAAGGGGCCTGTGCTTGAATTTCATGTCTGTTCCTTACTTCATGTGGGACTGTGGAGTGGTCACTGAATCTTTCTAGCTATCAGGCTTTCAAGGCTCCTTCTAGATCCCAGTTCCTGTTTTATTTCATTGTGTAACCATAGTGAAATCTGATAAACACATAAGTGTATATATGTATGCATATATACTCTGATACGCAGGGATGAGATATTGAAGTCTAATACACACATATGTGTGTGTGTATAGGAATATATATATATATATATGCATGTATGTATATGCAGGGATGAGATAATGGAAAGACTTGATTTGAAATCAAGGGACCTATGCTTGAATTTCAAATCTGCTCCTTATTTCATGTGGACTGACCACTGAATCTTTCTAGCATTCAGGCTTCCAAGGATCCTTCTAGATCCCGGGTTCCTGTTTTATTTCATTGTGTAACCATATTGAAATCTAATCCACAGATATGTATGTATATATATATATATATATATATATATATATATATATATATATATATATATATATATATTCTTATATGCAGGGATGAGATAATGGAAAACTTTGATTTGAAATCAAGGGATCTGTGCTTGCATTTCAAATCTGCTCCTTATTTCATGTGGACTGACCACTGAATCTTTCTAGCATTCAGGCTTCCAAGGATCCTTCTAGATCTCAGGTTCCTGTTTTATTTCATTGTCTAACCATATTGAAGCCTAATCCACACATATGTGTGTATATATATATATATATTATATATATATATAATATATATATACACACTATATATATTCTGATATGAACACAAAACAATGCATGCATGTTTCTAGATGCATATATATCCATGCAGGTATGTACATATAGGTTATATGCCCCCCACATATACACATATACACCTGTATACATGTGTGTACATATACATACAACACACATACCTACACACATATACATATGTGTATGTATACATATACATGTATATACATGTGTGTTTATATATATATATATATATATATAGCTGGAGAATTGCAGAGCCACAGAATTTCAGAGCTAGATGATACTTCAGTAATCATATAACCCATATTTGACAGAGAAATCTCTCTACAATAGCCCTGAGCAGAGATCCATCAGCCTTTGCCTGGGGTTCTGCAGGGAGGGAGACTTGCAGTCTCTCACGGCAGCCCAAAGCGCTTGAGGAGAACCCTAAGTGTTCAGGGATCCTTTCCTAAAGTCTAGCCTAAGTTTTCCTTCCTGTGATTTCTACCCATTGCCTCTGGTGCTGCCTTCTGGGACCTTAGCAGAATAAAACTAGGCTCTCTTCCACTTCAGAGGCAGCAATTGCACAGCTCAGCACAGTCCTGAGTACAGCCCAAACTGGATTAAAATGTAATGTGGAAATTTGAAAATAAAAAATACAGTAAACATAGACAATATTAATGTTTCATTAATTATACTTCATTAATTGAAGTCAATATGTGGCCCACAGGGATCCTTTCTCTAACATTTACTGCTTCCCATCCTATTTGTATCTTGCCCTAGACTGTAAGTGTTTCGAGGGCAGATACTATTTCATTTCTAGCTTCGTGTTCCTGGTTCTTACATCCTTGCCTGGTACACTATGGAGCTTAATAAATGCTTCTCCCCAGCTGCTAATGTCTTCTTTTAGACTATGTTCCATTGATATCTTCTCTGAATCTATCTGTCTATCTATCTATCTATCTATCTATCTATCTATCTATCTATCTATCTATCTATCTATTTTTAGTATATTAGAATGTGAGCTGCCTCTCTTTGTCTCCCCAGTGCTTATTACAGTGTCTGGTACAGAATTAGCATTTAATAAATATTTGTTGATTGAAACAAATCAACGCCCCTTGATTGAGGAATGGTTAAGCATGTGGTACATCAATGTGACAGAATAGCAGTGTGCTCTAAGCAATGACAAATGTGGAGAAGACAAGAAACAGGAAGTCTTGTTGCTGTTGCTGGGGTGTTGTTGGGCAACTAGGTAGGGCAACTTATCCTCAGACACATACCAGATGTATGATCCTAAGCAATCCCTTTTTGCCTTAGTTTCCTCATCTATAAAATGAGCTGGAGAAGGCAATGGCAAACCACTTCAATATCTTTGTCAAGAAAAGCCCAAATGGGTATCCAAAGTAAGACATGATTGAATATGAGAGAACAACAACAAAAAGTTCTTGACTGACTATTGAAACAAAGCAATATTCATCGATGGGGGAATGGTTAAATATGTTGTTGTACATGAATGAGATAGACAAGTTGTGTGCTCTAAGAAATGATAAAAAAAAAAGAATATGGAGAAATTTCTAGTTTCCTGGGAGTTCTCTACAGACAGGAAGCCACAGGAAGCCTTAAATGATTTAAGTGAGTGAAGGAAGCAAAACCTGGAAAACTATATGCTCAATGATTACAGCAATGTAAATGAAAAATTGCCACAACAAAAATGGGACTGAGTGCTGGGTAATTATAATGACCAAGGCTGACCCTGTGTGAGCTGTGAGAATGCACCTTCCTTCCTTCTTTGCTGAGCCAGGGGCTATGGATGTGGAACGCTGTTATACTGTTGGACCTGGTGGATGTGTTGGTTTTGCTGAACTGTGGGGATTTAAATTTTTTTTTATTATAAGGGATGGCTCCACAGCTGTAGGAAGGAAAAGGAAATGTAGGGTGTCCCAAAAGTCTTAGTTACAGTTTCAAGTGTTAATGTTGGGAAACGAAGATGATTTTAAAAAGATGTCAATGATTTTATTTGAAACGTTGATATTTGAAGATAATTAATAATAATAATGCTCCTTCTGAGTCTTCTTTCTGCAGATTAGACAACTTCAGTGACTTCGATTGCATATCACTATGGTCCTAGACCAGTGGGCTGTTATTTCTTTCCTTATGTGGCTTAAGGCCAAGGTAATAAATTCAAAGTCCTGGTTTCAGGTCCTGATGTTGTGGTTAAAAGTTCTAGGCTGCTCAACTCTCTTAGAGATGGGTTACTATATCTCATAAGAAGTTGTGGGGAGAGAGAGAGACAGACAGAATCAGAAAGATACAGACAGAAAAAGAGAGAAAGACAGAGGCAGAGATGGAGAGAGAGAGAGAAGGGAAGGAGAAGAAGAGAGAGAGAGTGAGGGAGGGAAAGAAGAAGAGAGAGAGAGAAAAGAAGAAGAAGAAGAAGAAGAAGAAGAAGAAGAAGAAGAAGAAGAAGAAGAAGAAGAAGAAGAAGAAGAAGAAGAAGAAGAAGAAGAAGAAGAAGAAGAAGAAGGGAGAGAGAAGAAGGGAGGGAAAGAGGAAGAGAGAGAGAAAGACAGAGACACAGAGAGGTCATTAAAAAAGAGAGACAGAGAAACAAAAGCTCATCAGCTTTCCTGAAGGTCTCCAAGTCCTGGGTTAATAGCTGCCATAGCATCTCCTGGCATGGTATAAAGTTCTCAGGAGATGCTTAATAGAGGTGTGTAGATCAATATGCTGATTATTATAGTAATTTTAATGAAATTATTATTCCAGAAGGAGAAGCTGAGATCCTAGAGTGGGGGGAAGCAGAAGGAGGTGCCAAGGTGAGAGGACATCATAACGTCTTAGAGTTTTTGACCTTGGTCTCTTCTCCAATCTCTGGCCCTGAAGCAGAAGGAATGCACTGGCACCAGTGAGGACCGGGAAGGAGAAAAGGTCTGGAGTGGAGGCAGAGAAATGCAACCCACAAATGAAGGTGGTGATTAGAAGAATTAGCCTGGCAATTTCAGAATTGGGAGAGGCTTTAGAACTTAGACTGGGAAGGGCCAGGAGGATTTTTAGGAGATGGAATAAGATGGAATGCTTTCTAAGTGGAGAATCTCCATGAATACAGTTGAGGTAAATTCAATTCAATTCAGTTTTTATTCATTCTCTGTTTCTGTCTTTCATATATTTCTTATCATTTATCTCTCCTTCCCTCCCTCCCTCCTTCTTCCTCTCTATCTCTTTCTGTCTCTCTCTCCTCTCTTCCCTCCTCTCCTCCTCCTCCTCTTCCCCTTTTCCTCCTCTTCTCTCTGTCTCTCTCTCTCTCTCTGTCTCTCTGTCTCTGTCTCTCTCTGTCTCTGTCTCTCTCTCTCTCTCTGTCTCTCTCTCTCTCTCTCTGTGTGTGTCTCTGTCTCTCTATCTCTCTGTCTCTGTCTCTGTCTCTCTGTCTGTCTGTCTGTCTGTCTGTCTCTCTCTCTCTCTGTGTCTCTCTGTCTCTCTATCTCTCTGTCTCTGTCTCTGTCTCTCTCTCTCTCTCTGTCTGTCTGTCTCTCTCTCTCTGTCTCTCTCTCTCTCCTCTTTCTTCCCCTCTTTCTCTCTCCTCATTCCTCCATTTCTCTCTATTTCTCTCTTCTTCCTTTGACTCCCCTCTCATTTTTCTTTCATCTATCTCCATATGCAGAAATATATATGCATGTATATTATACATATATACATAATGTAGATGTACACATGTTGTTTTTCAGTCACTTTTAAGTTGTGTCTAACTCTTTATGATATTACTTGGAGATTTCTTGGTAACAGCACTGGAGTGCCATTTCTTCCTCCATTTTACAAGTGAAGAAATTGAGGCATGCAGGGTTATGTTAAATGACTTACCTACATAGCTAAGTGTCTGAGGCCAAGTTATGCTTCATGAGTGTCTATTGATCGATGTATCTTCCACTGATGTAAGCTCTTTGGAAGCAGGGATTGTACTTACTTTTTATCTTTTTATTCTTGAAGCCCAGTGTAGGAACTTGTGCATAGTAGATGCTTAATAAATGCTTGTTGATTGGTTGATTGAAGTGCTCAGATCTTCCCCTAACACTGTGACTGGGGAGGCAGGCTGGTTGCCAAATGGAGAGGCACCTTTCTGGGCACTGCTGATGGACATTGTCTTCTCATTCTTTACCATATGGCCAGAAATAGGCTGACAGAGAGGAATTGGTTTGTGCCTTGCTTAGTGCATATTTAAAAAAAACTGTGAAGGGGAAGAGAGGGAGAGAGGGAAAGAAAAAGAGAGAGGAAAAAAACCAGAGAGTCAGAGACAGAAAGAGACACACAGAAAGACACACACAGATAAAAATAGAGACAAATAGAGAGAGACACAGAGAGACAGAGAGAGAAAAAAAGAGAATAAGCCTTGACCATGCCCTGCCAGAGAGGAGAGAAGAAATGCCCTTTGACATCACAGAATGACATAGCAAGGGGGAAGAAGGGAAAAAAGTGAACTCAAGTGGAAAAAACCCCCTAATGTACTAGAGCCTGAACAAGGCCTTCATGATGCCCATGCAAGGTTACAGAATTAAGCTTCAGTGTGTGTTACCGTCCCCTGGAGGCTTTGAGCCTTCCCGGCCCAGCATGCCCCTTGACTTATCACAGAATAAATCCCTATGGGCTGTGAAGAACAGGATTTTCTTGCAATAGCAATATGTGCAATTATTTAAAAAAGTGTCCCTCACTGGGCTCCTTGCTCCTTATGCTCCGGAAGACTACTGGCTTGGCTTTCCTATAGTCCCGGCTCAGTCTCTGCTCTTGGATCTCATTCCAGAAGGAAAACAGGACATTTAGTCCCATGTTTTCATTTTACAGGGGAAGAAACTGAGGCTTAGAAAAATTGGAAGGTCCCACTCCTCATGTCCCTGGGAGGCTTAGCACAGTGTTTGGCACAAAGTAAATTAGGAAGATAGTCAGTTAATAACCATGTGCCCAGAATTATGCTAAGTAATATGAGACAAAAGGAATAAATAGACACAGTCCCTGCCCCTCAGGGAGCTTATATTCAGGAGGCAGAAACCACAGGTAGACACAAGACATTTTATATAAAGGTAATCTGAGAGAAGAAGGCATTAGCAGCTGGGAGAAATCAGTCAGATCCTCTTGCAGAAGGTGATTATTTGAGCTGAATCCTAACGGAAACCAGTTAGATGCCAAGGAGCAGAGCATTCAGTCATGGGGAACAATGAATGCAAAAGGAGATGGGAAATCTGTAGGGGCGTAGTCGAATTACAAGCAGACCAGTAATGATGAATGCTTGTTGTGTTGAGTCTGACTCTTTGTGATTCCATTTGGGGCTTTCTTTTTGATATTCTTTTTAAAATAAAATTTTGAGTTCCAAATCTTCTCCTCTATCTCCCCTCCCTTCTCCCTAAGATGGTAAGTAATTTAATATAAGTTATATATGTGCAACATTTGGGCTTTTCTTGGTAGAGATATTGGAATAGTTTGCGAAGAAAACCCCAAATGGGGTCATAAAGAGTTGGACATGCTCGAACAATAATGAAAAGTGCAGTGGATAGCACTCTGGGCCTGAAGTCAGGAAAACTGGTTTCAAAATCTCTCTTGGATACTTACTCCGAACAAATTGCTTAAATTCTGTTTGCCTCAGTTTTCTCAACTGTAGAATTTTAGATAATAAAAAACCGGCCTTTGTGGGGTTATGGTGAATATTCAAGAACCGTTGTAAGGTTTAATCCTGGTTCATTGTAGGTGCTATATAAATGCTTATTCCTTGTTCTCTTGTCTCCTAGTACAATAAAGTTCTTTGAGTGCAAGCATTGGATGATAGATTAAGAGCTGGAAGAGCTCAGAGGCTATCTAGTTGGACTCCTTTATTTTAGATGGGGCAGTGAGGTAGCAGTTGGGGAGCACCTTAGTGGTCAAAGCACCTGGGCTGAAATAAAAAAAGACTTCCATCTTTCAAGTCCAAACCCAGCCTCAGACACTTAGTAGCTGTGACTAGTAATTTAGTCCTGTTTGTTTCAGTTTTCTCATCTATAAAATGAGCTAGAGAAGGAAATCAAGGAAAACAAATCTAGTATCTCTGTCAAGAAATCTCCAAATGGAGTCACAAAGAGTTGGACATGATCAAGGTAACAACAAAAGCAATTTTTTACGGATTTCCAAAGGAAAAGTGAAAAAATAACAAAAACTATTTTTTAAACAATCCTCTGCAAAATGGCTCCCGTCTACTTTTCCAGTCTTATTTCATATAGCTCCTTTACTCACCTTCTATTCTGATCAAATTGGTCTACTTTGGTCCCAAGACATCCATGGAATCCCACCTCCCATCTCCATCCCTTTGCAATGATGGCTTGTCTATGTCTAGAGTAGACTCTCTCCATATCTATCTCTCTTATAGAAAATTTAACTTTCTTTAAAGCATAACTTTTTTTTTCTTCTTTTCTGGCTTCTTTAACATCTGAGAAGCTGTTAACTTTCTTTTCTCTTGAAATCATTCTGTATTTCATTGCCAATACTTGAGGGAAGACTTTTAGTTTTTGGATCCTTAGTGAGCGGTCCTTAGTAGGAACATAGTAAATGATTGTTGTATTGAACTGAATCGAAGAATTGGTTGTAGTCTAAAGGGAAAAGCTAAAGGGAAAAGGCAGAAAGAATTAGTGACCAATTGTATGAGGAAAACAGTGAAGCTTTCTGCAAACATGGGAGCCTAATGTAATCAAGATTAAAAGGGAAACATAAAACTGGGACAAAAAAAATTTACATCCAAGGGTTCTGATAAAGGCCTTGTTTCTAAAATATAGAGAAAATTGATCCAAATTTATAAAACCAAAAGTCATTTTCCATTTGATAAATGGTTAAAGAATATGAACAAACAATTTTCAGATGAAGAAATTAAAACCATTTTAGTCATATGAAAAATGCTCTAAAGCTCTATTTATCAGAGAAATGTAATTTAAGACAACTCTGAGGTACCACTACATACCTCTCAGATTGGCTAAGATGACCAGAAAAGATAATGATGGATGTTCAGGGGGGATGTGGAAAAATTGAGAACAGATTTAACCATTCTAGAGAGCAATTTGTAACTATGCCCAAAGGAATGACAAACAATGCATACTCTGGAAGAAACTGGGCATTGACCACACTTAACACCATACACCAAGATAAGATCAAAATAGGTTCATGATCTATGAATAAAGAATGATATTATAAATAAATTAGAAGAACATAGGATAGTTTATTTCTCAGATCCGGGGAGAAGGAAGGAATTTGTGACAAAAAGAACTAGAGATCATTATTAATCACAAAATAGAAAATTTTAATTATATCAAGTTAAAAAGCTCTTGTACAAACAAAACTAATGCAGACAAGATCAGAAGGGAAGCAATAAACTGAGAAAACATTTTTACAGTTAAAGGTTCTGATAAAGGCCTCATTTCCAAAATATACAGAGAATTGATTCTAATTTATAAGCAATCAAGCCATTCTCCAATTGATAAATGGTCAAAGCATATGAACAGACAATTTTAGGATGAAGAAATTGAAACTTCTAGTTATATGAAAATGTGCTCCAAATAATCAAATTAAGACAACTCTGAGATACCACTACACACCTGTCAGATTGGCTAAAATGACAGGAAAAGATAGTGATGAATGTTGGAAGGGATATGGGAAAACTGGGACACTGATGCATTGTTGCTGGAGTTGCAAACGAATCCAACCATTCTGGAGAGCAATCTGGAGTTATGCCCCCAAAATTATCAAACTGAGTGACCTTAGGCAAGACATGTAATCCTTCTGCCTCAGTTTCCTCACCTGTAGGATGGGGAAAATAAGAATTTTTAGTGCTTTCCTCACTGTGTTGTTGCGAGTCTCCAATTAGGTAAAGATATTTTAAAAGTGCTTTTCAAACTTTCATAGCATTCTATAAATACTTTTTATGCCCTCGCCTAAATTTACATGGTTGACAGCTCAGTAGCAGAACAAGTCTTAGGGTGGGTATTAGCATCATCAGAAATAAGCAGCCTGAGGAGGATTGAGGGCTGCAGATGGACTCTGCAGTCAAGGTCAGCTATGAAATAGCAAAATAACCAAACAAAATCAAACCCAAACCTTGAGGATAGCTTTAGGTGTGTGTGTGTGTGTGTGTGTGTGTGTGTGTGTGTGTGTGTGTGTGTGTGTGTGTATGTGTGTGTGTGTGTGTGTGTGTGTATGTGTGTTAGTGTATGTTTGGTAGAAAATCAGCTTGTCAATGAAAATTGGAGATAATCTGGGACCAAGAGTCTCCTGCTAATTTGGCTCACACTTCCTTGGATGGGAGGAGAGCTCCCCAGACAGAAAAGGGGACAGACAGAAGTAATCAGTTATAAGAAGTAGTGTTGTGTAAGAGAAATTACACTGGGTGCAGAGTTACCAGGCTGGGCTTCTGCTTTTTGCTCAATTACTTAGCATCTGTATGATTTCAGGCAAGTTGCTTAACACCTCTGAGCCTGATTTTATACCTCTTTAAGGTGAAAGGACAAGACTAGATGAAGAATGTTAGATTTTGGAGTCTAATCCTGTCCAAGCTACTTGCAACTTGTGTGAACTTCGGCAGAATTTCATAGAGTTTTCTTTTGAAGAAATGAAAAGAAACTCTGGGATCTGCTAGAGTAACAGGTAAAGTCACTTCACCTCTCTGGGTCTCAATTTGCTAATCTGTGAAATGGAGGTGGGAATTGGACAAGATGACTCTTAAGATTCCTTTCAAGTTTAGGTGCTGTAGTGGATAGAGAACACCACGTGAATTCAAACATTTAATAGCTATGTGATCCTGGGCAACTCATTTAATTTCTGATTGCCTCAGTTTCCTAATCTGTAAACTATAGGCAATGAGAGTATCTATCTTCTGGGGTTGTTGTGAGCCTCAAATGAGATGATAATTATAAAGCACTTAGCACATTGCCTGGATTTTAAAGCAAGCACTCCATAAATTCTAGATGATGATGATGATGGTACCCAGGATCCTGCTATAGTGTTCCAACTTCCACTAACATTGGCAGGTTGATTTTACAGAGAGCAACTACTACTCTACTCCCTTAAGAATCTAAAGTACCCTGAGGGGTTGAGGGTGATTTCTAGTACTGGTGCTTTTGAACCCCCATCAGATATGTTCCTTATTGATTGCCAGACTAGAGTTAATTAACTTTTAGAAATAGGAGAAACACTCCTTGTGCCAAGGGGAAGTTCAAATCTTCTGACCTTTTGAAATTCACAATGTCATCCTCTGGCCAAGGAATGGAAAATAGAGGTTCTTTCCCCCCCTTCTTATCAATTCTTGAGCTGGAGCTGCTCTTCCACTTGACTGGCCTATTGTTGGTAGCAGGATTCCAAACTGACTTGTTATTTTAGCCAATTCCCACAGGATGTGCTTCTTTAAACAATCACAAACCATTTCTTGGGTAGCTTTCATTAGCTTTCTTACCTGGTTCACACCATAACTTGCCTTCTTGGTTCAATAGGGGTTTCTAGGAATTGTTCCCACCTGATTTATACCTTTTGATTGCTTCTATAACTTCTCCAAAGTTTTATTCTGACCTGATAAAGGAACATCTTGTTAGTTAAATTAATTGGGTTTGAGGATTATGGGACACACCTCTTACCCCATCAGGTTTCTTTTCTCCTTGAAACTTTTCTGATTTTATGAACCTTGGATGGAAAATGCTGAAAGAAAAAACAGGGATCAAGTAACTTTGCAAGAGAGAGGGCATAATCTAGAACTGAGAGGATAAGTGCATTTCTGATGCTTTGTTTCAATTTCAGAGTTATAAGGGGCAGTCTTGTTTCTAACTAAGAATCATTCCAATTTTTCTCTTTTTCAGGGTACACATCCCCAGTTCTCTCAATCTACCCTTAAATGTCATAATAGGAAGATCCATCAGCATATTGGTTATTCTTTCCAGTTTATCAATGTTCTTTCTAAACTATGGTGTTCATAATTGAATGTAATTCTCCAGATGTGATCTGCTCAGGCTGAAAGTCAGAAAGACCGTAATCTCCCTTGTTTGGAGCACGATGCATAGTGCACGTAATGCCAATTCTAGAGTCAGAAAGACTCATCTTTCCGAGTTCAAATCTGGCCTTAGACTCTTACTGTGTGACTTTAGATTGTTTGCCTCAGTGTCATTCTCTGTAAAAATGAGATGGAGGAAGGAATGAAAAACTACTCTAATATTTTTGCCAAAAAAACCCCA
Organism: Sminthopsis crassicaudata; assembly: GCF_048593235.1. Taxonomy (NCBI): domain Eukaryota; kingdom Metazoa; phylum Chordata; class Mammalia; order Dasyuromorphia; family Dasyuridae; genus Sminthopsis; species Sminthopsis crassicaudata. Next base: position 27,988,127 of record NC_133617.1, on the reverse strand, counting down.
GATGGGATCAAAAAGGAAAAAAAATAATTATACGACGACAACAAAGATCACATTAGTTCTTAGGGCTGCCATATTCTAGTATTGGTGTTTTGAACTTGGCAGTTCACTAAGATCTTCAGATTTTTTTCCTAGTCCTACTTACCCCTTTTCTGTACTTTGTAATTGAGTTTTGTGGATGTCAAAGGCAGATCTTATCAATTTTATCTTACTACATTGAATCTATTTTTTAATACTATCTAGATATTTTTAGATATCAACTCTTGTCCTCTAATACGTTAGCCCTCCACTCCATGTCATCTGTAAATTCAATGAGTTTTTCTAGTAATGATTTGGATAAAGGAACAGATGGTGTACTTAGTAGCAAAGGGTCAAGGACAGATTCAATTCAATGTAATGTGCCAGATACTGGGGATGCACCATCAAAAAGGAAGCCATCTCTGTCCTCAATGAGCTTATTCTACTTGGGGGTACAGCAGACGATGCTTATATAGATAAATATATAAAATACGGAGATAGAACAAAGTATAAAATAATTTTTGTAAGTTAATTTGGGATGAGAGAGAATAAAGCTTTGAAGACAAATAGCAGGATGCCATATTGGAGGGAGCAAGCAAGCTAGTTTGGCCTGAATGAATTATGCGTGTGATCAGTCCCTACTCCCTGTCTGGTTCCCTTATGTAGCCTTGGCATTTTACAGATAAGGAAACAGGTTCAGAAAAGATGGAGAGTGTGACTTTGAAGAAATGGCAGAGTCTAGACTTGATCTCAGGTCCTCTGATTCTGTGCAGGAGGAGCATGGAATTGTGGAAAGAACTCAGGGTTTACAGTAAAAGGGATCTGACTTTGCAACTAACTACCTGCATGACTCAGGACAAGTGATTTCATCTCTCTTGGCCTCAGTTTCCTGGTCAGTGAAATGGGGATGTTGGACAAAATAAGTTTCTCTTTAGGCTCTAATTTTATGATCTTGTGTTTCAAATTCCATTAGACCACATTTAAAAAATCAGAAAAGATCTTCAAGGACTTCAAGTCCAACTCCCTCATTTTATAGCTAAGGAAACTGAGGCCTAAGTAGGTTACACAGCTGGCAAATGGCACAGCTGGGATATGAACAGAGGCCCCTTGATTCCAAATAGACTCTTTCCACTGGGCCACATTGCCTTCCTATTCTGAATTCTGCCAATCAGGAATGGGGCTGAGTTAGTCAGTAAATGTACATTGAATACTCACAATGATCCATGATCCATGAATAAGTGAATGAACAATAATGATAAATGCACTTATCTATCCTAAGCTTTGGGGTCCAAACAGAGGCAAAAGACAGTCACCGCTTCTGAAAAGCTCACCAACTAATGGGAAGATCATACATAAATAATTATGTTCAGATAAGCCATATATAGCACAAATTGTAAATAGTCTGCAGAGAGAAGACAATTTAATTATGAACGATCGGAAAAGGATGAGAACTCAAAAACTCAACTCCTTCCATGAACCAGGAAGGAGAGGATTCTGTATAACATTCACTGGAAGCTCTGTCTGGGCAGTTAGTGCCATGGGCAGAGGGATGACAGAATTACCTCCTTATATCAGTAAATTTTCTGAGTTAAAATTGACAGACGACCAGGACCCCTCAGTTTTTTCAGGCTCAACCAAGAAGTGGCCTTTTCTTTCCAATCTGACCTTAAAAAATAAGGCAGTGGTGAGAGCGGCCTTGCTCCTTGTACTGAAGACCGTTCCCCTGACTCCGCTGGCTCCCTCCTCCCTGTGTCCTTGGTGAAGACCTTGTTCTCCTGCTAGGAGGCTGCTCTCCTTCTTGATGCTCTGACCCAGCAGATGTGGTTGGCAAGAAGATGTATCAGTGGCAACTATTATTACCGGAGGGCCAAGTGCAGCGTGAAGCATCAGGGGCAAGGGAATCTATTTCTGAAGGCCTGCGTCAGCGATCGGCTCTGCTTGGAACCACCTGTTACCCGAGCCCAGAAGACAATGAGCTGACTAGGCTGGACAGGCTTCTGGAGAGCGCATGCCCCTGTCCTCATCTGATCTCCAGCAGGCTGTGGCCTCCCCATTTGGAGGGCCGCCGTTCTCCCTTTCTAGTCCCTCCACTTCACTCCACTCCTCTGCCAATATTGATCTCCCGTCCCCCATCTGTGATCTCATCTTTTCTATGCTTTTTAATTTTCCTCCTGCTTTGCCTGAGCTATATTTTCCAGGGTTCAAGTTGTTCCTCCTTGTTTTCAAAGAACATGGTGACCTAACCTCCATACTGGTCCTTTCTGCTTCTCACATGATAGCCCTCACTTCAGCAGGGTAACCTCTCCCCTTTCTCTCTCTCTTTCTCTTTCTCTATCTCTGTCTCTCTCTGTCTCTCTCTTTCTGTCTCTGTCTCTGTCTGTCTCTGTCTCTATCTTTGTCTCTGTCTCTGTCTCTCTCTCTCTCTCTGTCTCTCTCTTTCTGTCTCTGTCTCTGTCTCTCTGTCTCTCTCTTTCTGTCTCTGTCTCTGTCTGTCTCTGTCTCTCTCTTTGTCTCTGTCTCTGTCTCTCTCTGTCTCTCTGTCTCTCTCTTTCTGTCTCTGTCTCTGTCTGTCTTTGTCTCTCTCTTTGTCTCTGTCTCTCTCTCTGTCTCTCTGTCTCTCTCTGTTTCTCTCTCTCTCTGTCTCTCTCTCTATATATACATATGTATATATATATACATATGTATATATATTTCTCTCTGTCTCTCTCTGTCTCTGTCTCTGTCTGTCTCTGTCTCTCTCTTTGTCTCTGTCTGTCTCTCTGTCTCTCTCTCTGTTTCTCTCTCTCTCTGTCTCTCTGTCTCTCTGTCTCTCTCTGTCTCTCTCTCTCTCTCTCTCTCTCTCTATATATATATATATATATATATATATATATTTCTCTCAGTCTCTCTCTTTCCTGTTTCTCTCTCTCTGTGTGTCTCTCTCTATGTTTCTGTCTCTCTCTCTTTGTCTCTGTTTCTCTCTGTCTCTGTCTGTCCATGTCTCTTTCTCTCTGTCTCTCATTTCTATTTAAAGCTTTGAATTCCAAATTCCATTCCCCTCCCTCCCCCTGCCTGAAATAGTAAACAATCAGATATAGATTATACATGTGCAATTATGTACCACATTTTCATATTAATCATTTTGTAAAGATTCAAAGAAAAAAAAAAGAACGTAAGTAAAAAACTTCATGCTTCCTCTGTATTCAATATCAGTTATTTCTTTGGAGGTAGATAGTATATTTCATTCACTCTTTGGGATTGTCTTGGATCATTGTATTCCTGAGAAAAACTGACATTTACAATTCTTCATCTAACAATATTGTTGTTATTATATATAATGTTCTCCTGATTCTGTTCACTTCACTTTGCATCAGTTCATGGAAGTTTTTCCAGGTTTTTGAAATCATTCTGCTTGTCATTTCTTACAGTACAATAACATTCCATTGCAGTCATATAGCACAGCTTATTTAGCCATTCCCCTATTGTTGGATGTCCCTTCAATTTCCAGTTCTTAGCTCCTCCCAAGAGTTTTATAAATATTCTTGTACAAATAGATCCGCTGGCCCCTTGCTTTTTGTATGTCTTTGATATACTGTAAAGGCTGAAACTCTGAGTTGATGCACTGGAATCAGACAACCGAGCACTTAAGGCTAATTACCCATTGGACAATACGCTACTAGAATATGCTTGGAAAATGGCCCTTCCCACTATTCTGTGCTGGCTTTTGGTGTATACAGAGAATTGTAGGAGGGATTAGGGGGTGGAGCAAGGCGAGACAGAGTCACTTTTGTGGTGGACAAGGAGAAGGGAGGTAGTGGAGAGCTTGTGTCCATTCCCTTCACTTCTACCCCTAAAGACCAAGAATAAAGACCAAGGACTTTTGCTTATCCTGACTCCAGCTGATTCTAAGGCATCCAGGGGGCTAACTCAGTCTTCACAGGATATAGACCTAGCAATGGTATTGCAGGATCAAAGGATATGCCTAGTTTTATAGCCCTTTGAGCATGGCTCCAAATTGCTCTCCAGAATGGTTGGATCAGCTCATAACTCCCTCAACAGTGTATAAGTGTCCCAGTTTTCCCTCCAACAGCCAATATTTTCCCTTTTTTTTTTAGCCAATCTGACAGATGTGAGGTAGCACCTCAGAATTGTTTTAATTTTCATTTCTCTAATCAATAGTGATTTAGAGCATTTTAAAAAATATGACTATAGATAGATTTGATTTCTTTGTTGAAAACTGTCCATATTCTTTGACCATTTATCAATTAACGAATGACTTCTATCCTTATAAATTTCACTCAGTGCTCTATATATTTGAGAAATGAGTCTTTTGTCAGAGATAATTGTTGCAAACTTTTTCTCTTAGTTTTTATAATTTCCTTATAATTTTAGTTGCATTGATTTTTGTTTTTGCAAAACCTTTTTGATTTTTTTTACAATCAAAAATATCTATTTAAAATTTTGTAATGCTCTTGATAGCTTCCTTCATCCTAAATTCTTGCCTTATCCATAAATTTGATAAACCATTTTGTGCTCTCTTAATATATTTATGGTGTCAGCTTTTATGTATAATTTCTGTGTCCATTTTGATTTTGGTGTTCAGTGTGAGGTGTTGGTCTACCAACCTAGTTTCTGCCAAACTGCTTTTGAGTTTCCCCAGCAGTTTTTGTCAAATAATGAGCTCTTGTTCCAAAAACTTGGATCTTTGGCTTTATCATATATTATATTACTATGGTAATTTACTAAAATATAATTTGTAGTTAATCTATTCCACTGAAGTACTACTCTATTTTTAGGCAACAACCAAATTATTTTGATAATTACTACTTTATAAAATTACAATACCTTTTTTCACACCTTTTTTCATTGATTTCCTTGATATTCTGAGCTGTTGTTCTTCCAGTTCTATAAATTATTTTTGTTAGTTTGATTGGAATTTCACTGAATAGATTAATTTTGTGTACATGTTTAACCTATATTGAATTTCTTGCTCTCTTGAGGAGGTAGAAGGGGTAGAGAGAGGGAAAAAAATTTGGAACACAAGATTTTGCAAAGGTGAATGTTGAAAACTATCTTTGCATGTATTTGGAAAAAATAAATTGCCATTTAAAAGACTAATTAAGGTAGAATTGTCATTTTTATTATATTGGCTCAGATTACTCATGAGCAATTAATATTTTTCCAATTGTTTAGATCTATTTGAGTGGAAAGTGTTTTATAATTGTGTTCATATAGTTCCTGGGTTTGTGTCAGTGGGTAAAGTGCTAAATATTTCATATCATCTATAGCTATTTTAAATGGATTTCTCTTTCTGTTTCTTGTTGCTGGACTTTTTTTGATAATAAATCAAAATGCTGATGATTGACATAGGTTTGTTTTGTGTGGTGCAATTTGGCTAAAGTTGTTAATGATTTCAATTAATTTTAGTTGATTCTCTAGCATTTTCCAAGTATAACATCATATCATCCGCAAAGAGTGATAGTTTTGTTTTTTCATTGCCTCTTCTAATTACTTTATTTTTTAAATCTTATTGCTATAGTAACATTTCTAGTACAATATTAAATAATAGAAGTGGAAATGAGCATCCTTGCTTCACCCCCGATTGTACTGGAAAGACTTCTAGTTTATCCCCACTACAGACAATGCTTGCTGGTGATTTTAGATATTATTTTAAGGCAGGCTTTATTCCTAGGCTTTCTGGTGCTTTTTAAAATAGGAATGGGTATTGTATTTTGTCATAGACTTTTTCTGTCTCTATTGATATAATGTGATTTCTGTTGGTTTTGTATTGATATGGTTAATTATGTTGGTAATTTTCCATATTGAACCATCCATGTATTCCTGGCATAAATCCCTCTTGGTCATAGCATATGATCCTTGTGATATATTACTGTAATCTCTTTGCTAGTATTTTATTTAAATTTTTGCATCATTATTCATGAGGGAAATTGGTCCATAATTTTCTTTCTCTGTTTTGGCTCTGCACCATATTTGTGTCATAAAAAGAATTTGATAGGACTCCACCTATTTTTCCAAATAGTTTATATAGTATTGGGGTTAATTGTCATTTAAATGTCTAGTAGAATTCACTTGTGAATCCATCTGGTCCTGTGCATTTTTTTCTAAGGAAGTTCACGGATGGTTTGTTTAAATTCTTTTTCTCAGATTGGGTTATTTATGTATTTTATTTCTTTTTCTGTTAATCTGGGCAATTTATATTTTGGTAGATATTCCTCCATTTCATTTATATCATCAAATTTATTGGCATGTAATTGAGCAAAATAGCTCCTAACAATTATCTTAATTTCCTCTTCATTGGTGGTAAATTCACTCTCTTCATTTTTGAAACTAGCAATTTACTTTTCTTCTTTCCATTTTTAATCAAATTAACCAATGGTTTATCTTTTAAATTTTTTTCCATAAAACTAGCTTCTAGCTTTATTTATTGGTTCAATGGTTTTATTACTTTAATTTTATTAATTTCTCCTTTGATTTTCAGGATTTTCATTTTTTTTATTGAGGATTTTTAACTTTTTCTTCTAGGTTTTTTTTAAAAACCTGCTTTCCCTCTATTTTGTTGATGTAAATAATAGAGATATAAATTTCTCCCTAAGTACTGCTTTGACTGGATCCCATAAATTTTGGTGTGTTGTCTCATTGTTGTAATTTCCTTTAATTAAATGATCAATTGTTTCTATGATTTGTTCTTTGACCCACTTATTTTTAGGATTAAATTATTTAACTTCTGATTAATTTTTAATCTTTCTTTCCATTGTCCATTGCTGAATGTAATTTTTATTGCATTACAATCTGAAATGGATACATTTACTATTTGTGTTTTGCTGCATTTAAGTGTAATACATAGTCAATTTTTGTGTAGGTACAATATACTGCTGAGAAAAAAGGTTTATTCTTTCTATCCCATTTAATTTTCTCCAGAGATCTAGCATATTTAATTTTTTCAGAATTTTACTTTTACCCTTAATTTCGTATTTATTTATTTTTGGGATTGGTCTAGTTCTTTCCCCCCACTATAGTAATTTATTTTTCCAAATACATGTAAAAATAGTTTTAACATTCATTTTTATAATATTGTGTTCCAACTTTTCTCCCTCTCCAAGACAGCATGTAATCTGATGTTATGTACATACCATCCTTTAAACATATTTTCATATTTGTCATTATGTAAGAAAAATCAAACCAAAAGGGGAAAAACTATGAGAAAGTTAAATTAAACAAACAAACAAACAATAAAGGTGAAAATACTATGTTTCAATTCACATTTAGTCTTCATAATTCTCTCTCTGTATGCAGGTGGCATTTTCCATCCTAAGTCTATTGGAATTGTCTTGGGTCACCATATTGTTGAGAAGAGCTAAGTCCATCATAGCTGACTATCACATAATCTTGCTGTTACTATGTACAATGTTCTTCTGGTTCTGCACACTTCAGTCAGCATCAGTTCATGTAAGTTTTTCTAGACATTTCTATGATCAGCTTATTCATCATTTCTTATAGAATGGTAATATTCCATTACATTCGTGTACTATAACTTATTCAACCATTCCACAACTAATGGTCATTCATTCAATTTCCATAAAAACTGCTACAAACATTTTTGTACACGTGGGTCCTTTTCCTTCTTTTATGATCTCTTTGGAATCCATATCCAATAATGACACTACTAGATCAAAGGGTATGCACAGTTCAGTAGTCCTTTGGACATAGTTCCAAATTGCTCTCCAGAATGATTGGATCAGTTCACAACTCCACCAACAATGTATTAGTTTCCCTATTTTCCCATATGCCCTCCACCATTATAATCATTTTTTTTTAATTGAGGCAATTGGAATTAAGTGACTTGCCCAGGGCCATACAGCCAGGAAGTGTTAAATGTCTGAGGTCACATTTGAACTCAGGTCCTCCTGAATTCAGGGCTGGTGCTCTATCCCCTGTGCCACCTGGCTGCTCCATCATCATCTTTTCCTGTGCTCTTAGCCCATCTGACGTGTGAAGTGGTGCCTCAGAGTTGTCTTAATTTGCATTTCCCTATAGATTGAACTAGTTCTGAGAAGAGAAGGTTGAGATCTCCCATCTGTATAGTTTTTTAATTATCTATTTCCTCCTGTAACTCATTCAACTTCTCTATATGTTTAGCAGTGATATGACTTCATTGTCCGTGGCACCTTTCAGCAAGATGTTCTTTCCTTTCTTATCTCTTTTAATTAGAACTATTTTTGCTTTTGATTGTTACCTCTGCTTTCTTTGCTTCAGTTGAACTATAATAAAATCTGCTTCAGCTGTTTACCCTGTTTGTATCTCTGCTTCAGATGTATGTCTTATAAACAATATATTGTAAGATTCTGATTTTTTGATCCATTCTGTAATCCACTTCAGTTTTATGAATGAGTTCAACACATCCACATTTAAAGTTATGATAACTAACTGTGCATTTCTCTCTTTTATCCTCCTCTTGCATTGGCCCTCTCCACCTTTTCCCTCCTCAGAAATGTTTTACTTCTGACCACCACTTTCCCCAATCTACCTTCCCTTTTATCGATCCCTCTTCTATTATCCTCATTTCTTTTAACTTCTTTATAATATAAAATAGATTTCTATATTCAACTGTATGTGCGTGTCATTTTCTCTTTGAGCCAATTTTGATGAGAATATTTAAGCTTTTCTCATCACCCTCCTCCTCTAATTCTCCCTTCTATAATGGAGCTATATAATACAGCTATTTTGTGCCTCTTTTGTATGCTATAATTTGCCCCACTTAATTTTCCCCCTCTTTCTTTTTCCAGTGCATTTTTCTTTCTCAATCCTTTATTTATTTATTAATTTATTTTGGGGGTATCATTCTATCAAAGTCATATTATATCCATGTCCTCTGTCTATATATACTCCTTCTAATTGCTCTTATAGTAATAAAGTTCTTAAGAGTCACGAATATAGTCAAATAAAATGTAAACAGTTAACTTTATTGATTTTTTTAGATATTCTCTTCCTTGTTTCTTTTTTATCTTTTTTTTTATTTCTCTTGAGTCATGTATTTGGAGATCAATTTTTTTCATTCAACTCTATCTTTTAATTAGAAATGCTTGAAAATTTTCTATTTCATTAAATATCCATTTCTTCCCTGAAATATTATATTTAATTTTGCTCTGTAAGTGATTCTTGGTGGTAATCCTAATTCTTTTGCCTTCCAGTATATAATATTCCAAGCCCTACCATTCTTTAATATGGAAGCTGTTGAATCCTATATTATCCTAACTAGCTCCACAATATTTTATTAGTTTCTCTCTGGTTGCTTGAAATATTTTCTCCTTTATCTGTGAACTTTGGAATTTGGTTATGATGTTCCTGGAAGTTTTTATTTCGAGATCTCTTTCAGTTGATGATTGGTAGATTCTGTCCATTTAAATTATGTTCTCTAGTTCTGATATATCAGGGCAGGGATTTTTTTTTTGGATAATTTCTTGAATGATATTGCAGAGGCTTTTCTTTTTTTGATCATGGCTTTTAGGTAGTCCAATAATTCCTTTATTATTATTTCTTCTCAATCTATTTTCTAGGTCAGTTGCTTTTCCAATGAGAAATTTCACATTTTCTTCAAATTTTTTCTTTTTTTGATTTTGATTTAGTATATCTGGATATCTCATGGAGCCATTAGCTTCACTTGATGAATTCTAATTTTTAGGGATTTATTTTCTTCAGTGAACTTTTGTCAATTTGGTCAATTCTATTTTTTATTGAGTTATTTTCTTTGATAGATTTTTGGATAGCTTTCCCCATTTTATTGACTCCCTTTTCATGATTCTTTGAATTTCTCTCATTTCTTTTCCCATTTTTCTTCTACTTTGATAATTTGCTTTTTAAGCTCTTCCAGAAATTGTTTTGAGGCCCGAGACCAAATTACATCTTTCTTTGAAGTTTCACATGTAGCCATTTTGACCATATTGTTTTCTTCTAAGTTTATGCTTTGAACCTTCTGGTCTCCATAGGACTTTCTAGAGTCAATTTCTTTCTTTCTTTTTGTTTGTTTATTTCTAATTTTTTTCTGCCTATTTTGTGACTTAGTGCTTTCATGTGAGAATTGAACTCTGATCCTGCACTGTCCCAAGCTTTTTGTGCTTCAGCTCAGGGCCATTTTACAGATAGAGAAATGGAGGCCCAGAGAGTAAGCCACTTGCTCATTTTGTGTCTGAGGTAGGCTTGGGGATGATTGATTGAGGAGACACCTGCTCAGGTCCAGATTGGCCTAGATTCAATTCAATTCGGCCAGCATTCATTAAATAAGCATGTTCTATGTTTGATAGGCACTGGGTTACCCGCTGGGGCAGTAAAGATGAAAGTGGGCAAAAACAGTCACTGTCTGCAAGGAATTTGTATTCTATCGGGCAGAGATCACCTACAAAGTAAGTTTCATACAGAAGACCATCGTCTTGAACTTTGAAGAGACTCTAAAAGGCAGAAGTAAGTACTGACTTATCTTTTCTTCCATTCTTCCTCAGCAGAATGTTAGAGCCTTGAGAAAAGAGACATCTTTCCTTTTGTCTTTCATCTTAGTACTCAGGATGACATCTCTGGAACATAGTAGGTATTTAACAAATGGTATTAATTGAATGATTTATCTTTTAAGTTGAATTCCTCATCTTGTATACATGCCCAAGGTCTGGGGGAACAGAAGAGTTACATATGGGTTATGGGGAGGAATATAAGAGACAGCAGAATGCATAACCCCAGAGACTACTACTATTATATCTGAACAAAATTCCCCACTATAACATATCCAACAAATGGTCATTGGACTTCTGGTTGCATGTGGGAAAACACCACTTTTCCAACAGGCCACTCCACTTTGGGCCAACTCTTTTTTCCCTTCCTCCCCTTCCCTCCCTTCCCCTCTTTTCCTCTCTTCTCCTGTCCTATCCTCCCCTCCCTGCCCCTCCCCTCTCTTCTTACCTCTCCTCTCTTCTCTTCTCTTCTCCTCTCTTCCCTTCTTCTTTTCTTCCCTTTCCCTCAGCAATTAAAGGAGAAGCCAAAAGAAGAAGATTTGATTACATGCTACTATATCCTGGTCCTTGTGCTAAGGGCTTTACAAACATTACCTTTTTTGATCCTCACAGCATCCTTGGGATGTAGATTATGTTATATCCCATTTTATACTTGATGCACAAAAGTGAAAATGACTTATCCAGAGTCACACAGATAATAAAACTGAGGCTGGATTTGACCTTAAGTCTACATGACTCCAGTCCAGGTATTTAAAACCACAGTTACTGAGCTGTAGGGATCCTAGGTTTAGGGACAGCAGGAACTTGAGAGATCATCTCATTCAGCTTCCCTGGTTTAAAGTTGAAGAAACTGAGGCTGGGGTGGGGGTAACTTGCTCACACAGATAATAAGTGGCAGAACTATCTCCTTATTAATGGGCATTGATTATTCAATGCCCCAAACTCATAAGGGTTGGGGAGAGAGAGGGGGAGGTAAGAAAGGAGGAAGGAGAAAAAACAGAAGGAAGCTAGAGAGAAACTGAGTCATGCATAGATACAGAGAAACAAAAAGAGAACACAGAGAGAGACAGAGAGAGATACAGGTGAAGAGATGAAAAGAGAAAGAGAGAGATACACACAGAGATAGGAAAACAGAGAAATAGAGTCACACGGGCAGAAAGACAAAGACAAAGAGACACACAGAGAGACAGGGATAGAGAGAAAGAGACAAGAAGAGAGAGAAAAAGAAGAGACAAGAAGAGAAAGCTGGATCTCTTTAGTCTCTTCCTGCCAGGTTCTTTTAGTTTCAAGCTTTTAGAGAGAAGATATCAACCTCTCTCTCTGGGCTGCTGTAGGGAGGGGAAAACTCTAGGAAGTAATTGACATAGGAGGCCTGGAAATCCCTATTATGAGCCTTATCCTCAGCTTTCTACACTTGAGACTTCAGGGAATTTTCCCTCTGGGTGAGATCTGGGACTCTCTGTTGAGCTGAGATATCTTGCTTCCAAGGGGAGATCCGCTCATTCTTCTGTCGTCCAGCTTAGGCCCCCTTTTTGCATTTCATTGTCTGGTGTATGATCTATCTCTCTATCTTTCTGTCTGTCTATCCATCTATCTATTATCTATCTAACCATCCATTCGTCCATTCATCTATCCATTTATCCATCATCTATCTTTCTATCTATCATCTATCTATCTACTATCTATCCATCCATCTATCTATCTCGATATATCTGTATTTGCATTGTTTGGTATATATACATACATATATATATATAAAGTAAACATACACATATATACTTTCTCTGATTTGTTTATTATTGACTTGAAATAATAAGTGTCTTTGCTGTTTGTGTGTCTGCGTTCATGATGGAACTGGTACCTTGTGAGGAGAGAGTAAAGCCTCAGCTATAGAGCTTGGAACATTCCTTTTTATATTCATGGTTAGAGATCAGGAGTTTAGCTTCAACCTCAGTTACTATTCCTACTCTACCACTATTTAATTCTATCTAATTCTACGGTGGTGCCCTTTTTCTTTGAAGATAGCCGAGTATAGATAGCCGAGTATCAGCCTCTAGCCCAAGTCCTGCTTCTCCTCTTCACAGGAACGAAAGTCCCCCTTGGAGAAGAGTGAGAGGAAATGAAAAACGTGTCTATTCTTGCCTCTCTGGGAACCAAAAAAGAGAGTCACATTACACACACACACACACACACACACACACACACACACACACACACACACACACACACACACACACACACACTGTGTGTGTGTGTGTGTGTGTGTGTGTGTGTACGGATGTACCTGTTCAAACACAATAGAACTGTTTGTCTTTTTAACAGAAGAGATTATGTGAGTGTGTAAGTGATGAGGCAAGTGTGCAAAAGATGTATATTAGAAAATGAGTGAGAGTGAATATGCTGGAGAGTAGTAGAGTTTGGCTGTAACTGAGTCTAATTAATGGAAATGCCTGGGAGGGTGGGGAGAGACAGATAGACAGACAGACAGACACACACACACACACACACACACAAACAGATAGAGAGACAAAGAGAGAGAGGGAGGAGAGGGAAAGGGAGAGTTACAGAGACACAGAGAGACACATACACAGAGAAACAGAGAGACACACATAAAAACAGAGAGAGATGGTGAGAGACAGAGATAGAGATAGCCATAGATTCAGATAGAGATCGAGACAGAGAACTAGAGGGGAGGGAACAGAGAGAGGGCAGGGGAGAGGGAGAAGGAAAGATACAGAGAGACAGAGACAGAGAGACACAGAGAGAGAGAGAGAAACAGAAAGACACACACACACACACACACACACATACACACAGAAACACACACAGAGAGACAGAGACAGATATAAAGACAAAAAGATAGAGAGCCAGAGAGACAGAACCAGAGAGCCAGAGAAAGAGAGACAGAGAAAGAGAGACAGAGACAGAGAGAGAGGGAGGGAGAGGGAGATGAAGAGATAGAGAGACAGAGACAGATACACACACACAGAGAGAAACAGAGAGACAGTGAGAGACAGAGATAGAAAGACAGAGAGACAGAGAGCTAAAGCGAGAGCAGGAAAAATGAGTGTGTGAGAGAAACAAATGAGTAAGCATCGGTCTGCAGGAGAAAATCACTTAAGCTCCCTGAGCCACAGTTTGTTTATCTGTCAAATGGGACTAATCATGCTAGGAGCACCTGCTCCATAGGGCTTTTCTTAGGATCAAATGAGATGACAGTGCATTGTACATTTTAAATTACCATAGGCACAGCAACTAGTATTATTCTTTGTTCTGACCTGCAATTTCATTGGTGTTCAAACCTTCTGGAAAGGAAAGCTCCCTTTCCCAGTGCACAATGACACCCAGTCTTAGCTGTCTGAGGCACTGGGAGATTATAACTTAAAGGGGATAGCCTGGGTCTTCCTGATTCATTATTTCACACTGTCTCTCTTTTCTTATTCTCCTCTTTTTCTGGGCTTCCATTTCCTCCTTTTTAAAAGGAGATGATTGGAGCTCTGGAATTCTAATTCAGGAGTCAGAGCAACTAGGTTCAACTCCAACCTCTGATGAATTTGACCTTCCAGGCCTCAGTATCCTCATCTGTAAAATGAGAGGGCCGGTCTAGTTGGCCCCTGGGTACAGGCTCTACATAAAAGATGCTGTCTGTGATGAGTATGTGTGAGGAGTGAATAAATGTAAATGAGGACGTGTCCAACGTTGCCCTTGGGCTAAATGGCCTGTCTTTTCCTTCTCTCTCTCCAAACTAGCCCCTGATCTAACCTTGGCAAAGTTGTTTGGAACTGCCAATGTTTGGCCATGTCCCTAGAAGCTGGAGGGGAGGGCTCGGGAGTGACAGCGGGCGGGGCATAGGGACCTAGATCCTCCTGGGACTTCCTGCCATCTGTCCAGCAAAGTGGGTGCTTGAAGCTCCATAAACGCCAGCAGCTGCACTGCCCATCCCTCCCAGCTCCCTTGGGGCTGCCCAGTTCCCATTCCACCAGCCCTTCAAGATGACACCGGCATCTGTGAGGGGGCTAGAGCAGAGCAGATGGCCTGGTTCCCTCAGAGTCATGCAGAGGGTACTGCCCAGTGAAAGGGATGAGGGACATAGCTCCCCCTCCCAACCCACACCCACACCACATGGGCACACACGCTCCCCATAATTGCCCCATTGTAGTTCCATGTATCACTCCTGTCCACTTCCCCCTCCTCGTCTCTGCCTTCTCTCATCCAAGGCCCCTTTAGCTGAGAGCTCCAGTGAGGATCTTCACTCTGCTTTGTCTGGTAATTAGCCCATCAGAAGGAATGGGGCTGTGGGAAGCCTTCCAGTTTAGGAAGAAAAAGAGTCCAGTCTCTGTCTGTTAAGGGACCCAGTCCAAATTTCTGTGTGCCGAGAAAAAGAAGGTTTTGAAATCAGCCCCTCTTCAAGGAACAACTGTCATTTCTACCTCCAGTTTAATTTATTTTCTTGAACACATCTAGAGAACTGGGGGACTTTCCTCACTCTTTCAGACAAGAGGGAAAAAATCAAATTCTGAGGAGGGAGATAGAGTCATATTCAGCGATAGGATCTAGAGAGGAAAGGAACCTCATAGAACCTGTACAGATTAGGTCACACAGATGGGGTCAGAGCGGAGCAGGAAGGAACCTTGTAGTTCATCTACCTCATTCATTTCATTTATTAGAAAAAAAGAAAATGATTTCTTCAAGGTTATATGGAAAGTCCATAGCAGGACCAGGACATCTGACTTCATATATACCTCTCTTGCCCTTCCCTTCTCATGGATCAACAAGAAAATGATAACTCCAAGCACGGTTCCCCAGGGATTTCTAGTTTACAAAGTACTTGCTTCTCTGAACAAAATATTACAAGAGATTATTGGGATGAAGTGTGAATCCCATATGACAATTGGAGAAACTGAGGTTCAGCCAGGGAAAATGACTTGTATTACAAATAAATGGTAGATTCTGGGGGCTTGGCAGGGTCTTCTCTCTCCCAGGCCAGGGCCCCTTCCATGAGAAACCCAGATACCGAGGTACTTTTTTAACTAAACGTCCAAGCATTCCAACTCTACTGCACAGAGCACAATTCCATTGGGCTGGCCACATTCAAATGCCAAATGTACGCTTGTCAAAAAGATTATTTTGTGGACAGCTCACACAGGGCAAACGCCCACAAGTATGGTCAGAGAAAGTGACCCAAGGACAGTCTCAAGGTTTCTCTTAACTTTAAAATCAGGGGCAGCTAGGTGGTGCACCAGCCCTGAAGTCAGGAGTTCAAATCTGACCTAAGACACTTACTACTTAAAAAAAAAAGAACTCTAGAATCATGGGACACATTGGCACAGGACCGCCCAGCACAGTGTGCCCTCATCAGAGAAAGAGCCTTATGGACAAAATAGAATTGAATTAGCTCAGAAGAAACACTAGATGAGCAAAATTAGAGAGTCCACCCTAAATGTTCACAGGGACTATTTTTGTCTGACCTGTGGCAGAGCATTCCAAGCTCGTGTAAGTCTGAGCAGCCATAGTCAGAAGCATTGTAACTCAGCTTTATCATAGTAATGTCATTTTGGTGTTGTTTTGGTCCTCTGAGAATGAAGGCACCAACCACTAACCAACCTTCTTTAGAACATAGAAGATAGAATTGGGAGAGCCATTAGAACGTGGGATGTCAGGGCTGGGAAGGAGCTTAGAGCATAAAATGTCAGATCTGGGGGATCTTAGAACAGGGGATGTCAGGGCTGGGAGGGGCCTTAGAGCAGGGGATGTCAGGGCTGGGAGGGTCTTAAAACAGGGGATATCAAGGCTGGGAAGGGTCTAGAACATCACATGGTTCAACTTCCTCAATTTACAGGTGAGGAAACTGAGGGGAAAGTGGTCCAAAGTCCAATAAGTAGAGTATGTGTAATGCAAAGTTCCCTGGTGTGGTTCACTCTGAATAACCTCTGGGAACTTAAAGATTGCCTTCCCTTCTTTGGGCCTCAGTTTTCTCCTCTATATAATGGACTGGGATTAAATTAAGTGAGTTCTAAAGAGTTCTATCTCTACATCCACGATGCTCTGATTAGATTGCCTCTTAGTCCATAACCAATAATGATATCAACTTGTATTAATAATCATTCCTGGGGGTCCAGGGGAGGTTTTCAAAGCAGACATTATCACTTGACTTTGACAGCTAAGGAAAATGACACTTAAAAGAGTTGGGGCACAGAGCCTCGTAGGCCCAGACCGGGAAAGACCCCAGAAGCCATCTAGTTCAATCAGCCCCCTGTCCAGTTTTATACTGGAGGAAACTGAAGTCCCTCAACATTAAGTGATTTGGCTCTAAGTATCCGAGTTGGATTTGAACCCAGTTCTTCTGGCCCTGGAGTCACTTTGCTTTCTATTATTTCCAAGACTAGCTAGTGACAAAACCAGGCCCTGATGGTGCGTATGGCTCAATTATGAAGATCATTGTTGAAAAGAGGAAATGTGAAGGCAGAGAGCATGGGGGATGGACTGGGCTGGTGGCAGGCAGGCCCTCTCACCCATTCCTCCATGCGGGGGCTGGTGCTTTTAAGTAGAAACAGTTGGAGGCTGCTTCCTCAGCCACAACCCTGGGCCCAATAATCCTTGTTTGCAAAGCAATTTGACATCCTGTGATAAAAGTGGCCCTATGAAGGATTCTTAGAGATTTACAAGCAGAAGTAAAATTTTATTGACAATTGTTATTTGGGAGACACCTGCTTAGCGGTTTCCATCTTGCAGAAGAGCGAGATTATTCTGACACTGATGGGGCTGGGAGCCCAGAGACTGTAAAGCAGATGCCCACATCCTGCTTTACAAGCCTGCAGGCCCGGCCAGTCAGCAGTTACCGAACATTTCAATGCAAGTCAGGCTCCCTCGGAGATTCACAGTGTACCTGGAAGCTTAGCCTAAGAGGCCTCTAAACCCCCAGTGGAAGGCCCAGATCCCCCCCAGAGGCTCTTGGTCAGAGCAAAGATTACACACAGTTGTCAAAGCCAAATCCTGGCCCTCCTTTTTCTAATCCCCCCTCCCTCCCCAGCAAACAGATTGCCAGATGGCTCCAGGGCCAACGAGAATGGAAAGCACTGCAAGATTTCAGTCTGCCCAAGGCTGGACGGCTGAGTGGTCATCTTAGAGAAGTCATTTCCTCTACGGACCTATACAAAAAGGCAACTGGTCTGGATGCTCTCCACTTTTGTTTCTGCTGCACTACTGTTTCTGGATTTGATGTTTTATTTTTAAGGTCCTTCCTTGACATTCCCTGTTCTAAGGCCCCTCCCAGCCCTGACATCCACTGTTCTAAGATCCCCCTACCTAGCTCTGAAATTTCCTGTTCTAAGAACCTCATCCCAGCTCTGACATCCCCTGTTCTAAAACCCCTCTCAGCCCTGACATCCCCTGTTCTAAGACCCCCTCTGCCTGTTCTAAGCTCCCTTCCAGCCCTGACATCCACTGTTCTAAGATCCCCCTACCCAGCTCTGACATTCCCTGTTCTAAAGCCCCTCTCAGCCCTGACATCCCCTGTTCTAAGACCCCCTCTGCCTGTTCTAAGCTCCCTTCCAGCCCTGACATCCACTGTTCTAAGATTCCCTCCCCCCCTTAGCTCTGAAATGTCCTGTTCTGAGAACCTCACCCCAGGTCTGACACTCTTTGTTCTAAGCCTTAGAATCTAAGGACACATCTAACTCTGTCATTCCCTGTTCTAAGGCCCTGCCCATATCTGATGTTTTGATATTTCTAAGACCCCTTCTTTCTCTGGTATGATAGGTTCAAACACCCCTTTGACCCTTTGTTTTGTGAGTCTAGGTTTGGGCTTACAAACTCCCAGTGAACATCTTTGACTCCCATTCTACCATGTACATCTGCCTGAATTTGAGGACTGTTGTGAATAGTTGAGGTACAAATTCTATCCAAGAAAATCTGGATCCATAAGAAGGCCCTAAAGAGAAATATTTTGCCCCATTCACCCAGCTATATTGGTTCCTCCACTCCCATGAAATGGTTTGCCTCAAACTCTGTATACTTTTCTAATTCCATGATTTTCTTCAACCATGCCCCTTTCTTGAGTTGTCCTCTCTCATCCTATTCCCACAACCTATCCAGTCCACATCCATTTCTTTAAGATCATTTCAAAGGTGTCCATCCCTCTTCCCTGAAGACCCTACTCACAGAGATCTCTCCAATTTATCATTTGTTGACCCTTGAGAGGCCTGTTCTGCCTTATGGTATCTCTTATATTATTTAGAGAAGCTGTGCAACTAAGTGGAAGGAGTCCTAAACTTGATGGGAGACGCTTGAGTTCAAATTAGGACTCATATCTACTAGCATTTGTCCCCAAACTCATATATCTCATATAACTACTAGCTTTTAGGCAAATGTTTTAACTGTTTTTTCAACTGTAAAATGAGTATAATAATTCTTGTGCTCCCTACTCACATGATTGGTCTGAAGTATGGGTTGGGAATACAAAAGAAAGCAAACAATATAACCCTTGCCCTTGAGAAATTGATATTGTATTGATGTTATAAGCTCCATTAATATCAGTCAAAGATGCTATAAAAGTTGGGTTAGTGCCCTCCTCCACCCTAAGAACAGAACCTAACTTTAACATGAAATTAAAATAGGCTGGAAAAAATGAACTTATAACAACTTATAGCCTATAACAACCTATAACCTATAACAACATGCATTGCAACAGGTGATAGGGAAGATCAAGATGCAAACAGAAAAAGATTATGAAATCAAAACACCTATGTGGAAAACCTCAAAGAAAAATATGCACTACATGGTATAGCATCCAGATTCTTTTTTATTTTTTTTTTATAATATTATCCCTTGTATTCATTTTTCCAAATTATCCCCTCCCTCCCTCTACTCCCTTCCCTAGATCCCATACATTTTACATGTGTTACAATATAACCTAGATACAATATATGTGTGTAAATACCATTTTCTTGTTGCACATTAAGTATTAGCTTCCGAAGGTATAAGTAACCTGGGTAGATAGACAGTAGTGCTAACAATTTACATTCACTTCCCAGTGTTCCTTCTCTGAGTTTAGTTATTTCTGTCCATCATTGATCAACTGGAAGTGAGTTGGATCTTCTTTATATTGAAGATATCCACTTCCATCAGAATACCTCGTCATACAGCACTGAAGTATACAGCGATCTTCTGGTTCTGCTCACTTCACTCAGCATCAGTTGATGTAAGTCTCTCCAAGCTTCTCTGTATTCCTCCTGCTGGTCATTTCTTACAGAGCAATAATATTCCATAACCTTCATATACCATATTTTACCCAACCATTCTCCAATTGATGGACATCCATTCATCTTCCAGTTTCTAGCTACTACAAAAAGAGCTGCCACAAACATTTTGGCACATACAGGTCCCTTTCCGCTCTTTAGTATTTCTTTGGGATATAATCCCAATAACAGCAATAGCATCCAGATTCTTAAAGCAAAAGTTAAATGATTTGCAGGAGGAAATAGACAGTAAAAGTATACTAGTGGGTGACCTCAACTCTCCCTTCTCAGATGTAGATAAACCTAACCAAAAAAAAATAAGTTAAGGAGAGGAATAGAATTTTAGAAATTAGATATGATAAATTTTTGGATAAAACCGAATGGGAATAAAAAGAATATATCTTTTTTTTCTTAGAAGTACATAACATTTACATAAAAATTGAACATATATTAGCCCATAAAAATCTCAAATCAAATGCAGAAAAACAGAAATATTAAATATATTAATTTCTTGATAATAATGTAATAAAATTGTATTTAATAAAAAGGGCTATGGAAACAGATTAAAAATTAATTGGAAACTAAATAGTCTAATTCTAAAGAATAAGTAGGTCAAAGAACAAATAATAGAAATAACAAATAATTTAATTAAAGAGAATGACAACAATGAGAACATACCAAAATTTGTGGAATGCAGCCAAAACAGAACTTAGGGAAACTTTTATATCTTTAAACACTCACATCAACAAAATAAAGAGATCAATGAATTGGATATGCAATTAAAAAAAACCTAGAAAAAGAATAAATTAAAAATCCCTAATTAAATGTCAAATTGGAAATCCTGAAAATTAAAGAAAGGAGTAATAAAATTGAGAGTAGGAAAAATATTAAGGTAATAAATAAAATTAGGAGTTGGTTTCATGCAAAAAGATAAACTATTGTTTAAAGTGATTAAAAAGTAAAGAAGGAAACCAAATTACCAATATAAAAAATGAAAAGGATGAATTCACTACCAATAAACATGAAATTAAAGTAGTTATTAGGAGCTATTTTGCTCACTAGTTTATTAATAAATTTGGTAACATAAATAGATAGATGAATATTTACAAAAATATAGATTGTCCAGATAGAATAGGAAAAATACTTAAATAATCCTTTCTTTAAAAAAAGAAGTTGAACAAGCAATCAATAAATGAGTTCCCTAAGAAAAAAATCAGAACCTACCAAAGAGATTACAGAAATGTCACAAATATTACATGCTACAAATAGATGGGATTTACACCAGGAATGCATAGTTTATTCAATATTAGGAAAATTATAAAAATAATTGATTGTATCAATAACAAAAACTATAAAAATTATATGATTATCTCAATGTAGAAAAGTCTTTTTAGAAAACACAAGGCTCATTCATATTAAAAACACTAGAAAACATAAGAGTGAGTAGAGCTTTTCTTAAAGTGTTAAGTAGTATCTAACACCATCAATAAGCATTATCTTTAATAGAGATAATTTAGAAGTCCTCCAATGATATCAGGTAGGAAGCAAGGATGCCCATTATCACTATTATTCAGTATTGCACTAGAAATGCTAACTATAGCAATGAGAAGAAAAGAAAATAGAATTAGAATAGCTAATGAGAAAAGAAAGTTATCATGCTTTGCAAATAATATATCTAGAAAATCCTACAGAATTCAACTAAAAAATTAGCTGAAATAATTATATATATATTATATAATTATATATATATATTATAATTATATATATATTATTGCTATATATAAAATAAGCCTATATAAATTATCAGCATTTCTACATATTACTAACAAGTCTAGTAGAAGAACTAGAGAAATTTCATTTAAAATAACTGTAGGTAATATAAAATATTTGATAGTTCACTTGCTAAGACAGACCGGAGAACTTATACGAACACAACTGCAAAATACTTTTTCACACAAATAAAGTCAGATCTAAACAATTGGAAAAATACTAATTGCTCATGTGTAGGCTGAGCCAATATAATAAAAATGATAATTCTACCTAATTTAATTTACTTATTCAATGCCCTACCAAAAACTATTTTTAGAACTAGAAAAAATAAAATTAATTTCCGAAGAATAAAAAGTCAAGGTTATTAAGAGAATCAATGGAAAAAAATAGGAAGATAGTCTAACAATACCCAGATATCAAACCATGACAAAGTGGTGATCATAAAAAAAAAAAAAAATCAAACACCAACCAACCAAACAACAACAAAACTCAAACTGTTCCTGGCTAAGAAATAGCGGTAGATTAATAGAATGGATTTGGTGAACAATACATAGTAATAAATGAACATAGTAACCTAATGTTTGCCAAACTTGAAAACCTAAACTTTTGAGACAAAAATTCATTTTTTGACAAAAACTTCTGGGAAAACTAAAAATCAGTTTGACACAAACTAGGTATATACCAACACCTTATATTATATAGTAAGATAAGATCAAAATGAATATATATATGATTTAGACAAAAAGAGTGGTGTCATAAGCAAATAGGGGAGCATGAGAAATTTTATCCATCATATCTAAGAGTTTATGGACCTAAAGGGATAAAGGGAAGTAAAATGGATAATTTTGATTACATTAAATTAAAAAGTTTTTGCACAAAATCAATGAAACCAGATTACAAGGAAAATAGAAAACTTTGAGAAAATTTTTAAAGTAAGTTTCTCTGATAAAGACATCATGTCTCAAATATATGGAGAACTGAATCAAATTTATAAGAATACAAGTCATTACCCAATTGATCAAAAGGATCAGTTTTAAAAAGAAATCAAAGCTATTTAAAATCATATGGAAAAAATACTTCAAATTACTTGATCAGAGAAATCTATATTAAAACAATTCTGAGATACCACCTCATATTTATCTGATTGAGTAATATGTAAAAAAGGAAAATGACAAATGTTGGAGGGAAGGTGGAAAATTGGAACAGTAATGTACCATTGGTGAAGTTAACTGTTCCAATGGTTGTGGAAAGTAATTTGGAATTTGTTGTCATACGGGAGCCACCTGCCAGTGGCTGCTGGAGGTCTAACTCAGAACTGTAGAATGGATCTCTTCATGTGAGAGGAGGATGATGACACAAGAAGACTGAGAGGCAGTTGTGTTGTCTGACCTCTCTCCTCTTGCCTCCAATTTATTTCATTCTTAATTCACAAGGAACATCTGCGAAGGCTTCTTTGCAACTCCTTCAAGTTTATAATTCACAATTATTGAGGCTCTTGGAGAATTGACCTGTTCCTTCACTTAGGTATGGTCCTTAACAGGAATTATGTCCAAAGGGTTATAAAACTATACATATCCTCTGAATTAGCAGTACACTATTAGATCTGTATTCCATAGAGACTTTTTTAAGAAGGAGAAAATGTTATAGGTACAAAAATATTTATAATGCCTCTTTTTGTGAAGGGAAAGAAGTAGAGGTTGAGGGGATGTACATCAAGTGGGGAATGGTTTAAAAAATTGTGATGGAATACTATTATGATATAAGAAATCATGAGCAGGATGCTTTCAGTAAAAGCTGAAAAGACTTTATGAACTGATGCAAAGTGAAGTGAGCAAAACCAGTAGAAAATTGCACACAGTATCAGCAATATTACACAATTATCAACTGTGAATGATTCAGCTATTCTCAACAATACAATGATCCAAGATGATTATGAAGCACTTATGATAAAAATGTTATCCAGAGAAAGAATTGATGTTTTCTAAATGCAGATTGAAGCATATTTTAAAATTAACAAACTTTGTTCTTCTGTTCTTTTTTGATCTCTATTTTCTTTCACAATATGACTAGTATGGAAATATGTTTTACATGAGTGCACATGTATAATCTATCAAATTGCTTGCTTTCTTAACAAAGGGGAAAGGAAGGAGGGAGAAAATTATTTGAAAGTCAATTTTTTAAAAATGTTTTTAAATGTAATTGGAAAAAATATATTTTAAATTAAAGAAAAGAAATTACAAAGGCTAAGCTTTACCCCAAAAAAGAGATAGGAGAAGACACTTCCCCCAACTTTCTGTAGAAATGGGAGTTATGGATGCGGGATTTTGCTTATAATTGCTTACTACTATAATGCTTATGATGTTTTTTTTCTTGATGTATTCATTGTTTTTTGGTAAATTTCTGTTTTAAAGGATAAATCTTTTGGAGGGGAGAGATTAGAGAAAATCCAGATAATGGAAAAATAAGAGATTATTATCTATTAAATCTATTAAAATTGATTAAGACCCCAAGATAATTAATCAGAGCTAAAAGGGATTGTAGAGATCTGGGGTGACTTTGGTCAAATAACTCAACAATTGTGGGTCTCAGCTTCCTTCTTTGTAAAAATTAAAGAATTGAACTAGATGGCCTCTGAGGTTCCTTCAAGCTATACATATGTAATTTAACATATTATAAAATATATTATTTAATTCAACCAGATTAAGAAACTGAGGCCTAATGAATCAGGATCATAACATATACATAGACCATTAACTTGGTGCTCTTTCCACAGGCTTCCCATGGGCTAAACAACTCTTATAAAAGCAACTGGTACTATGAGAGGAGCACTGAACCTGTGCTTGAATCCTGCTTCTGTTCCTTACTACCCATGTAATCTTAAACAATTCTTTCCCTTCTTTGGACCTCACTTTTCCTTTCTATAAAATGAATGTGTTGTTGAGACCCCTTTATCTTTAATATGTCATTTTAGATACTTCTATTAGCTGGGGAGGACACTGGAACCCAGCTTTCCATTTAGAAATTGTCCCTGTCACTTTAGGCTTCTGGCCCCAGGAGGATTAGAGCCAAGTAACCCTACCTTATCAGCCAGACAAGGCCTCTTCCCTAACCCTCTTAGACTTAATCCTGTCTTTTATGCCTCTGGGGGAAGAAGCTTTGAACCTGCGTTTGGCAGGAACTAGCTCTGACCTCTCCCCGTTGTCCACTGGGGAGATCCCATCCTTTCAGAGAGATAAGGCCCAGCCAAAGCAGGCTGCGGAGTTAACCCGATTGTCTCGCTTCCCCACCCCTATTCTAAAAATCACCCCTAGTCTAAAAGTCTAAAAGCTTTCCCAAGAAGGCTTGGGATAGGGATGGGGTGAAGCAATGGACCACAAATTGGGATAGGAAGTTGACCTTAAAACCATTCAGTCCACCCTCAAGCTAATTTCGTAGAAAAAAAAAACAAGTCCAGGGATTTAAATTGGTTCCCCCAAGGTCAAGGTGATAAGTAGTTCAAATCATGATCTGAAACCAGCTACTCTGAAACCTAATGCACTCTGTGACTTAGGGACCCAAGGCCAAGAGAGGTGAGCAGACTTTCTCCAAGGTCAGACACAGACTACGAGATAAAACTGGGATTTGAACCCAGGTTATCCTCCTCCAGGGTTCTTTCCCATTGTGCCGGGCTGAAAAGTTGGGAGAATAACAGCATAATCAGGAGCAGCACTCATTTTAGATTTCTGAGACTCCCTGATTTACATGAGGCAATACAGGGGGCTCTCCTTAGCTCTCAGATGAGGAGAATGGACAAGGGAGGGACAAAAGTCTAGGGAATGTAGTGGGAAGAATACCTGACTGCAACAACCTAGATTGGTCCAGACTCTGAAATGATCTTTGGATAAGTCATTTCACTTCAGCCCTTGAAGTACTAAACTCATATCCTGAGAGTATCTTTTACCTCTGGGATATCTTCCTCTGAATGGAAAGTAGAGTGCTCTTTCTAGAACCTTTAAAGAAGGAACCCTCTACAATTTCCTGAAAGGAGAACCCCCTTCCCCAACACTCTTTCAGCTTCCTTTTACATGTGGTCTTCTTTGTTAGAATACAAACTGTCTTTCTGTTTGCTTGTCTTTGTACTCCCAGTACTTAGCACAGTGCCTGGTACAATGTGCGTGCTTAACAAATATTTGTTGACTGATTGATACTTGGGTCTTACTTTCCCTTACTGAAAATTGAAGTTATCTGCCTTCTAGTATTGTGATGAGGATCAGTTAGATTCATTAATAAGCACTGATTCAATGTGTCAGGGACTATGGATGCAAAATCAGTCCCTGCTCTTGGGTATCTTAATATTATCCTAGGAGAAACAATGTACATACAGAAAAATGAGATAACAATATGTGAAAGCTATAAAGTACTATATGATTGTTAGGTATTGTTTTTAAAATAAATTTTGTTGCTTTTGTTCATCATTATATCACCTATATTTCCCAATATATCCATCTCTTCTACCCCTCTTGAAAGGCTGTCCCTAATAATGAGGAATAAATGAAGGGGGGGTTCAGCAAAACTAAGCTATATGTCAAATTTGTCATTTAATATTAATGACAAACATAAATACATCTATTAAATGCCTGTTAGAGGCTAAGGATACTGGGGATACAAAGAAAGGTAAAAGACAGTCTAACTGGGGAGCTACCATGTAAATAATAATACACAAACTGTAGGTGGGATAAATTGGAAATAAGGGGGATAGAGCACCAAGAAGCCAGGAGGACCGGAGTTCAGACCTAATTTTTTGACAGTTATCCTAGGTGACCTCAATGTGCTAGACAAGTTTCTAAGTATGTAATTTGTAGATCCACATGAACAGAGTTTCCTATATCAATGAAATCATATACACGATCTAAAAATAATGATAGTTATTCTTTAACTATTTCAATTTGATTCAGTGGAATCTTAGATTTGGAATTATCAAAAACTATGATGTCTAAACCCATACACCAAAACCAACCAACAAAAAACCTTCTAGACCTTTTAGTACGGGGAGTGCACTGCCTCTTGAGGTAGCACACTCCTCTTTTGGACAAAACTCAGCATTAAAGGCTTTTCCCCAACATCAATCTTAAAGCGGTTTCTTTTCAACATCTACTGATTATTGTTGGTTTTGTTCTCTAGGGTACCACCAAGAACACATCTAATCCCTGATCCCCATGACAATCCTTTAACCACTTGTAGATGTCCTCATTCTCCATTCTCCCAAATCTCCTCCTCCAAGCTAAACATCCCTATTTCTTTTAACAGCTTCTCGTCAATGATTTTGAAACTCCTTAAGGTCACTGGGTGAGAATCTTCTTTGGATTCTGCTCAGATGATCAATGTCTTTCCCAAAATGTGCAACCTACTCCCTCCAGGACTAAACCAAGTGACAGATATGGTATGAGCAAGGTAGAATTTTAACATAGAAGTGAGAGAGACAACAAGGCATTCATTAATAGAAAGTTGGATTGTACCCAGGTTCATCCAAATATGGCATCTTCTAGTTCTCTGACTCAATAAGGCTCAATTTTCTCATCTGTAAAGTGAGAACCTTTGACTAAATCAATCAATTAAGTGCCTACTATGTGCCAGCATTACACTAGACTCTGGGGATCCACGTACAAAGAACAAATCAATCCCATCTACTCTTAGCTCTAGTCTTAGAATTCTTAATACAACCAAAGATTGCATTAGCTTTTCCATTATAGTTGTTTCATAATCACCACCACAATAATAGTAATAGCTGCTATTTATAGTAATTATGATAAATTTTATGTAGATTACATAATATGTAAATTCCTTTTATACATGATACATACTTGTATATTACATAAATTTGTGTATATTCATATAAATTACATATTTATATTTTTTATATATTTTTTAGATTTTATAAAGTATTGTGAATTTTATCTTATTTGATGCTCACAGTAACTGCTATTATTATCTCCATTTTACAGATGAGGGAACAGAGATTGAAAGAGATTAATTAGTCTGCCCAGCTTTATCCAGTTAGAGCCTGAGGAAGGATTTGAATCCAGATTTTTCTGACTTCAAGGCTCACTATTTATTAAGTATTTGCTATATACAACCTTCATGGTAGACACTGATAAATATCAAGATTTATAAGATACCATCCCTGCCTTCAAGAAGCTCATGAGTTACATATAAATTATGAAAAAAACTTTGACATTTTCCTTGACACTTATTAAGTGACCACAACATAGTTGGATGTGTATCTAGTTCTTTTTATAGAATCATATTTCAGAGGTCATTAGTCCAGAAACAGTTCAAAAACCAAAAAAAAAAAAACCTACAATAATTCCAAAGTGTATAAAAGGTTGAATCCTGAAATCCTCCGTGAGGTCATGTCCATGTAATGTAATGCCAAAAAATTAAGTCTCTTAGAATTTACATAATGTTGTTTCCCTTATAGAATGCAAACTTCTTGAGTACAGGAATTTGTTCATTTTTTTGGTTTGTATCTCCTCCACTTAGCATGGTGCTTGGTATATATTAGGTGCTTAATAAATGCATGTTTATTGATTAAGGGTCACTAACAATCTTGTAAAGCAGGAACTTCTCAGCTGCAATTATTCCAATTTTATATATGTCCCTATAATTCACTTCATTATAAATTTGTATTTTACTTATTTTTATCTATCTTATTTTCCCCGACAGATTGTGAGTTTTCTCAGGATAGTTATTCATTTTTTTCATATTGAATTTTGAACTCTCTATACGTCAGAACATATTCCATTCTCTCCTGTAATTTCTAAGTACAGAATACTTTTTATTTTACTTGAATTATTTTCCCTTGATAGTTGAAAGCTTTTTTCCTGGTCACTTGCAGACTGTGTTGCTCAGTTCTTAGAATTGTTAAGTTTAATTATAATGCATTTTGGGTTTTATAACCCTTTCTCTCACCTTGATCTATGGATTCCTTTGACACTTTGCTTTCTTCCTTCTTAAGATTTCTTACATTATGATCCTTAGATTTTTTTTAAACTTGGACTCTTCTTGGAGATCTACAATCCTTGTGGTCTTTAAGCAACCTATCTTTTGTTGGTATAAACATGTTTTCTTTTAATGTTATTGTTTTTTGCTTCTACTCTTCTAGATTATCTTTCATATCTATGCATTTCCTTTCCCAATTTGTTTTTTTTCTTGATTCAAGTTTTTCTCTTCTGCCAATTATTTCTGCTAAGCTAGACATCAATTCTTCTTTCATAGTTTGCATTTAAGTTCTTTCTCTCTTGTGAATCCATAAGGTCCTTTCCTTTATCAGGCATTGATTCATTTCTCTTTATTTTATAACGTATAGTCAGAGATGACTGACATTGTGGATAGTTTAGTTGAACTCTAGGTAATATAGTTGATTTAGAGTTCCTATTCTGTTCTGTCCTTAATATCTTTCCAGTTGATTATCTACTTCTGCTCATAATCTTTAACTGAGTTTTTTTCCTTTCCGAGATCTCAATAATTTTCATCTTTTTTCCCCCATCATATTTCCCTTTTACTCACTTTCTGACTCTTTCCCCTTTGAATTTAACTTCCCTGGGAATGGTTCTCAAAGCCCTTCATCCTTCCTCTCAAGCTGGGTGATTCATATTTCACTGGCTTCAGTGTATCCCAAAGAACTTCTAGGGGAGATAGATTTGGCCCCATTTGGATATTGGGCCATTTTTTTTTGCAGGCTTATTGATATTACATACAGCCACACACACTCATTTCTCTCTGTTTCTCAGTTTTCTGATTGAGCTCTCTGTCTTTGAGGACTGTTTCACTGCAAGAGCAAGCTTCTGCTTTTTGGTTTTAGAGGTAAGTTCTGTTATACTCTTGCCTTGGCATGGGGAACAGTTGGGGAAGTAGTGTTGAGTGATCTCATTAAAAGCTAACTATTAGCCTTCCCTGCTGTTAGTTCATAGAGGGTTTTTTTTTTTTCATTTATGCAGCCAGCTGGTTCAGTGGATAGAGTGCTGTACCTGAAACCAAAAAGACTTCAGTTTAAACCTAGCTTAGACACTTATTGTGTCACTAAGCAAGTCACTTCAATTCAGTCCTCCTCAATTTTCTCTTCTGTAAAATGGGGATAAAAGCAACATGCATGTTGCAGTGCTGTTATGAGGATTAAATAAAATAATATTTGCAAAGTACTTAGTACAGTGCCTAGCACATATTAGGGGCTATGTAAATACTTATTTCCTTCCCCTCATTAGATTCCTTGGTGTCCTTAATCATGGATTCAACTGAAATAGCTTTGTCACTTTAGCACGATTCTCATTTTGTAGTCTGAAAGTTTATAAGGACTGCATGAAATGTCTTGTGTCAGTCACAGAACCCAGGTATTTCACCTTTGTATTATCTGGAGCCCAGCTTTAGGCAGCATAGAATAATGCAATATCGATGGATTTCATTGGGAGACTTTAAATCTCAGTTTTGCCATTTAGTATGGATGTGACCTAGAGCATGTCACCTAGCTGTTCTAGGTATACATTTCCTCATTTGCAAAAACTGGGGAACTGGAACAGATGGATTATTATTATGAGTAGCTTTAGATATAGTAGATGATTAATAATAATAACTAATAATAATAATTATTAACAATAACTGATATATAAGGTATATGTGTTTATAAATCTATATGTGTACAGCCAATATACATGTATATGTATATATATATATATGTACACATGCAATTTTATATGAACCTACAAGACACACACACACATATATATATACATACAGTTATGTGTAATGTATATATATGAATCTCTCTCTTTCCCTATTTATGTCTCAACTATTATTAATAAGCATCCACTACATAAGATTTTAGATATAGATTGTACACCACCAGGGCTTTTTAAACTTTTTCCATTCATAACTCATTGTCACCCCCCAAAATGACCCCAGTACGTAGGTATATAAATCAAACATTTACTGATAACAAATCATAATTTTGATTTTGAAATCATTCAGTTATGAGATCCCATATAGAGTTGTGATCCATAGTTTTAGAAGCTGGGGTCTCTTTCAATCTCCTTTTTTTTAACAGATGAAAAATATTATGCCTAAAACAGCTGGATGACTTGCTCATACATATATATATGTATATATATATGCATATATATACACACATATACACATACATACATATATATATATATACATACATATACATACACACATTTGGTATGAGCCTGCGATTTTATTAATGTTAGAAACTCCTGGTATGAAAACTCCATCCACTGTTGAGATCAGAAAATCCTCAATAACTTGAGTGTTAAAGAATTGCCTACAGGAATTGTGAGTTGAAATGGTTTGTTCCAGGTTCCATAGTCAGGTTATGTCTGAAAACAGGTCTTCCTAATTATATCGTTAATTCATTCCGTCAGATTGCCTCCAACTATTGCTTTGCAGAATTTTAGAAAACACTGGCTTTAAAAATTGGCTGACATTTTGCACCTGTGATTTCCAAAAGTCCATTTCCCACTTTTACATCTTTATATGGGTTGTCCCTCCTACCTGAAACATTGTCTCTCCTTACCTACAAGACTCAGCTCTCTACTTGTCTTCCATAGGAGGTTTGCCCCATTCCCCGCAGCTGATAATTCTCTTTTTTCTAAGGTCACTTTCCATCTGCTCTGTATGATCTTGCATGAACCTAACTATGCATATATCATCTTCTCTGATAGAATGTAAGCTTCTGGAAGGCAGGGACTGATTTACTTTTATATTTGTGTCTCCACTTGTTAGTTCAGTGCTTGGCACAGAGTAAGTAGCTAATAAGTACTCTTTGATTGCTTCAGGCTCACTAACAGAGCTGTGAGGCAGGGACTCAGTTATTATTATCCCTATTTCACAGAAGAAAAAACTGAGGGATGAAAAAGAGCTTACTCCATGGCCCTTGAATGAATGAGCAAACAATGACCAGCCTTTTTCCTTTCCTTGAGCCCCAGACCTGCTAGCCCTCAACTCTTCTCTTGGTTCCAATGTATGCCCAGTGGTGATAATGGAAAGGCAGGATACAAAAGGGTTAAATACTTCCCTTCCCCAACTGCCCCCCATTTCCCACCCCAGACTCCCATGGCTAATCAGCACTGTCCCCTGAGCAGTGCCCTTGCCCCCCACAGCAGGGACTATCAGGAGACAGATATAAACACCTGAATGTTCCCCACTAGGACCCTTAATTGGCACCTTTCCGCTCTGCTTTAAATTAATCAAAGCCAGTCCGATATTAATACTGTAGTGGGAATTAAAATCATGCAACGCATTAAAGATGTAATTTAAAATTAATAACTCATAATTATTTATCATGGCGTATCAGTGGGGCTATGAATTTTCCCTTCTAACCCAGTGCACACTCCGCCTCATTCTTTTCCTTTCCCCTCTAATAGCAGCTGGACCATTATGGAGCTCACTACCTTGGCTGTTGCTAGACGCCCAACCTTGGAGATGTAATTCATTTAAGTTAATTTTTTTTTTGCTTAATTGTGGTAAATCACTACTTAAGAAAAGACATCCATTTAAAAGGACAAATTGAGATAATTTAATAAGAGCTGGAGAGGGATAGGGAAAGGATTTGATGGTGCAATATAGACTCTGGTCACAGAGACACCCCTTAAACACCTCTCCCAAGGTCCTATGGGGGTTTACTCTCCTGAGAATGAGCTAAATGTTCAAAAGGCTGCTGACCTTGGTCTTGGATTCATAGATTCCCAGCTGAGAGAGTGCTCAGAATAGAGAATATCAAAGCGGGGAAGTATCTTAGAACATGGAAAGTCAGATGGGAGGGCTCTTAGAACAGAGAATGTCAAAGGTAGAAGAGAATTTAGAATGTATAATATCAGAAAGGAGAAGAAACTTAGACTATAATATATCAGCTTGTAAGCATCTTAGAGCACAGAATGTCAAAAGAACAGAGCATAGCAGAGCTGGGAGGGATCTTCAAATGGTGAATGTCAAAACTGGGAGGCTCCTCTGAACAAAGAATGTTAGACCTGGGAAGAATTTTAGAAATAACATAATCTCTTCAGTTGATGTAAGAGGAGACTGACAGGGAAGCAGAGTGACTGGTCCTGAATCACGGAGTTTGTTACTGATGTTGTGGGTCTGTGGTTTATTAGACTCCTGAGGTGAAGGGAAGCAGAGATTAAGGATTTTTCCAATCAATATAGCCCAGTAAATGAGATAACTAAAGTCCTTGATTCTATTAATGAGAACTTCAATATGTTACTTTTAAGAGAGGTCTGACTCTTCATGAGTCTGTATGGGGTAGTAAGCAGAAGGAGCTCTGGGCTCATATGGAGAAGCAGGGCTTGAGACTTCCTTTTTTGTTATTCAATCACTTTTTTAGTCACCTCTGACTTTGCTTGGCCCCATTTGGAGATTTCTTTGCTCAATATACTGGAATGGGTTTGCATTTCCTTCTACTTATTTGACAGATGAGGAAAATGAGATAAATGAATAAATGATTTGCCCATGGTCACATGACTAGTAATTGTCAGAGACTAGATTCGAACTCAGGGTCTGATCTTCTATCAATGGTGCTGTCTCTCTGCTCAGTCCATTGAGTTAAATGGCTTTATTGTCTATGGCAAGGAATCTTTATCTACTTGGATTTTAATTTTCCCACAATCCATGCTCTTTCTCCACAGGGATTTAGTAAGTATCAAAATAATAATAAATTGAGGATGATGATAACAAGAGTAGTACATATAACAAACTGAAATAATGATGGTGAAAGGGTTGACATAGTGAAAAGAACCCAGAATTTGAATCAGAAAGATCTGGATTTGAATCATCTTCAGCTCTAATACATAACTATGAACAAGTCACATTCTCTGAGGTTGAGTTTCCTTATTAACAAAACAGGGTTAAGAATATCCATGCCATAGTATTTTCACTTTTCTGTTGTTGTTATTTGTTTGCTTTATTTTTCTTTTGATCTTATTTTTTTTTTGCACAGCATGATGAATATAGAAATATGTTCAGAAGAAATGCATATATCCAGCCCATATTGGATTGTTTGCTGTTTCTGGGAGAGTGGAGCAGGGAGAAGTAGAAAAATTTGAAACACAAGATTTTGCGAAGGTAAATGTTGAAAACTATCTTTGCATGTATTTGGAAAAGTAAAATACTGTTTAAGAATGAATATTGACAATTACATTTACATGTATTTGGAGAAATAAAATACTATTTAAAAAGACTTTTCATGCTACTTACTCTTACAGTTGTGGAAAAGGTGAACCTTTACTTCAATTTAATGGGCATTTATTAATTATCAGCTATGTGCTAGGCACTTTGTAGATTTGGGAGCTACAAAAACAGAATAGAAAACCATCCCTGCCTTCCAGGGATTTATATGTTACTGGAGAGAAATAAAATGTATATAGATTAACTAATACTACAGGCTACAGGGTAAATATAAAGGCATTTTAGGTTGGGAGAGAGAGCTTGGGAGGGGATAAGGAAAGGTCTCCTGAAAGCAGTGGCTCTTGAATTATGCTTTCAAGGAAGTTGAGGATTCTACTTAAGGTGCAGATAAGAAGGAAGGGCACTCCGGGCATGTGAGAAGCTTATGGAAAGGCCTAAAAGTGGATGGAATGTCATGTATAGGGCAGCAATTAGGCCATCCTTGACATGGGCATAGAGTAGGGAGTAGCTGGAGCTAGATTGTGAAGGATTTTAAAAGATAGACTCAGGAAGTATTGCACTTTATGCTTATTTCAAAGGGGGAGCCATTGAAGCTTCTTGAATGGGGGAATGACACCTTCTCTTAGGAATACCAGTTTGGCTACTATGTGCAGATAGACTGAAGCAGACATACTGGAAGTAGAGAGACAAATTAGGAAGATATGGCAAAAGTCCAGGTGAGACCACATACCACAGAAAACAAAAATGGAGGAAAAGATTCTATGTGGACATCAATATTTGTAGTGGCTCTTTTTATGGTAAGAAGGAACAAGAAACCAAGGGCAATGTCTATCAATTGGGAAACAGCTGAACAAGGGATGGCATATGAATGACGCTGTTAGAAATGATGAAAGGGACAATTTTAGAGAAATTTCTATGTACTGATGCAGAAAGAACTTATACTACACCATCAGCATTGTAAAAACCAACAATTTTGAAAGATTTAAGAAGTCTGATAAATGTAATGTTCAGCCATAATTCCAGAGGATCAATGAGAAAGAATGCTACTCATATCCTGACAGAAAGGTGATGGATTGACTTTTAGGATGAGGAACACATTTTGGGGGTATGGCCAATGTAGGAACTTATTTTGCCTGACTGTAAAAATTAGTTGCAAGAGTTTTGTTTTTCTTTTTTTCCCCCAGTGTGGGTGGAGTTAGGAGAGATGGGAGGGGAAAATATCTATTTGTTAATGTTTTTTTTTTAAATTTTATTTATAAATTTTTTTTACAATATATATGCATGAGTAATTTTTTAAATAACATTATCCCTTGTATTCATTTTTCAAAATTATCCCTTCCCTCCCTCTACTCCCTCCCCTTGATGACAGGCAATCCCATACATTTTACATGTGTTACAGTATAACCTAGATACAATATATATGTGTAAATACCATTTTCTTGTTGCACATTAAGTATTAGATTCCAAAGGTATAAGTAACCTGGGTAGATAGACAGTAGTGCTATATTTGTTAATGTTTTAAAGATAAAAATTTTTAATAGTTTTTATTTACCAGATATATGCATGGGTAATTTTACAACATTGACAATTGCCAAACCTTTTGTTCTAATTTTTCCCCTCCTTACCCTCCCCCAGATAGCAGATTGACCAATACATGTTAAATATGTTAAAGTATAGGGGCAGCTAGGTGGTGCAGTGGATAGAGCACCAGCCTTGAATTCAGGAGGACCGGAGTTCGAATCTGGTCTCAGACACTTAACACTTCCTAGCTGTGTGGCCCTGGGGGGAAAAATATGTTAAAGTATAACTTAAATACAATATATGTATACATGTCCAAACATCTGTTTTGCTGTACAAAAAGAATTGGACTTTGAAATAGTGTACATTTAGCCTGTGAAGGAAATCCAAAATACAGGTGGACAAAAATAGAGGGATTGGGAATTCTATGTTGTGGTTCATAGTCAACTCCCAGAATTCTTTTGCTGGGTGTAGCTGGTTCAATTCATTTAAAGATAAAATTTAATGAAAAAATAAAGGCTAGGAGGGAAGGTGTTGAAGACCTGAACTAGGATGATGGCTATGTGATTGAAAAGTAGAGGAAGGGTCCAAATTGGGGATTATTATAATCATGAAATAAACATCATCAAACTTACCCCTCATCAGCTCTTCCAGTGGAGCATGACAAAAATTCTGCTATCAGTCATTTACTTCCAAATATGAATATAGATCAATCATGCCCAACTCTTCATGATTTTGGGGTTTTCTTAACAAAAATACTGAAGTGGATTGTCATTTCCTTCTTCAGTTCATTTTACAGATAAGGAAATTGAGGCAAACAGCATTAAGCTACTTATCTAGCTACTATCTAAGGCTGAATTTGTCTCATGAAGAAGAGTCTTCCTTATTCCAAAGCTAGTGCTCTCCCCAGTATGGTGCAACTTAGAAGGTCCTTCCTCATTCATTCATTCACTCAATAATCAATGAATATACATTTCTTAAAGATATGGTGGTGATAAAAAGCCCAGATAAAATTCAGTCCTGATCCTTAAGTAATTTAAAATCTATCTTGGAGCAAAGACACCAACACAGACAATTACAATACTCAAATATTTATTATACTACATAAGTGCATTGGAGAGGAAGAATGCCAAGTTTTGTGTAGTTCTGAGGCAGAAGGTTGTTACCAAACCCAAGGATCAGGGAAGGCTCCCCTGGAGGAAATGGGATTTAGTTAGGCTCTATGGAGAGGTCATAATTAAATATCAGAGCAAGAGGGAGGGCTTTCCAAACGCAGGAGAAGCACTAGCAGAGGTTTGGTACCTAGAGAATACAGGGTATGTTTGAGAACAGAGACTATGGTACTATAACTTGGTTGGAGTTAAGAAAGCAATGGGCAATGAAAGGGGAGGACTATGGTAAGATAGGTCTTGAAAGGGACAGTGGTTACAGATTATGGAAACCCTTGAACAGTAAACAGTAAACAGAAAAGTCAGAGGTTTACTTCAAAGGCATCCAGCTAATAAAAATTTGTGAGTAGCATAGTATCAAGAATAATGAAAAATATTTTAATATGATAATAAGAAAGATTTTTCTGGTAATGCTAGGAAGCTTTTTCAGGAAAAGAGAACTTGGGTTCAAATCTTGTCTTTGTTACTTACTCTCTGTCTAGCCTTAGGTAAATCATTTATGATACACATCTGTAAAATGAGGCAGTAGGCAGAACGATTTATTTTGAAGGCCACTTCTGGTTCTGATGTTGTAGAAGATTCTATTTCCAGTGATAAGGTACTCCATCTCAAGGTAGCCCATCAATGGACAACTCTAATTGTTGAGAAGCCTTAAAATCTACCCTCTTAAAATGATCCCTCCCACTTGTCCTAGTTCTGGCTTGTGGAGTGAAGAATAAGTCTCCTGTCTTCCTCATGATTGTTCTTCAGATAGTTTGAAGACTATCATCATTTACTCCCCAAATCTTCTATTTTTCAGGTTAAACAGTACCCCAGTTTTTAGTTGTTTTAGATAGAAATGATTCTAGATTTTAATTTCTAAACTTGGTCCCTAATCTGAAAGAATGTTAGCTGGTGAGTAGATAAGGGAGGTTTATTTTCTTTCTCAAAAGCCATTATATTGTTTTTATATTACCTTGATTTCCACATATATCCTCTCTACTTCTTATATCTTATAAATAAAAAAATTAAAGAAACATGTGAGGGGTAAAGTGGAGAGTAACTGAGCAAAACTAATATAATCTATGTTCTGTGGCAATTACTCCAATTCCCATGCATCAGCTCCTAAGAGTTTAGCTACTACATCCTTCTCAGCACTCTAGGGGTAGCCCAGAAAGGTTGGGGCATTGGCTTTCCAGTGCTATAGCTCACAAACCACCACTGGTGTACTTCTCCTCAAGATTATCAGTCAAAAATAATTTAATCAGCCAGCCTGAAGTAGTTTTTTGAAAGAGGTTATTTAAACAAAGATGACATAGCAGGAACAGTGGATATAATACCTCAAAGGTTTGTGACACTATACCACAAGTCAAATCTAGGGAAAAGAAGGCTCAAGCTTACCGAGTGGCAAAGGAGTAATGCACAGCTCCCAGAGGCTGGAAATTATTTTATTTTATTTATGGGATGCTAAAGGTATTCCTTTCTGGCATGGACTCTTTGTGGAGCTGTTAGATTGTTAAGTTGAGGTTCAATATCCCCTCCATTCATTGCTGCTTCTGGTGGATAATGCTGGGATGTTTAAATATGGTCTGAAAACTTCCAAGCTTGTATAATTCTTCTTGTGGCTGCAAATGGGATAGGAGAGGGGAAAGAAAAATCAGGATGGTGTTAATTTGGCAAATTTAGTCAGTAATCAACCTTAATCACACTTTTATATTAACAATACTTAAATGGAATCTGACAATATATGCAATATTTCACATCTCTGGTCCTCTAACTCTCCAGTGAAAGGAGAGAGAGATGCATTTTCTTATCTCTTTTTTGGGGATCATTATAATAATAATGCATTTAGCTTAATTTGATATTGTTTTTCCATCTACACTGTGGCAACTTCAGTTGTTTTCCTAATTCTGCTAACTTTCTTATATATCAGATAATAATAATAGTAATAATAATAAAAATGATGGTAATAACATTTATATAGCAATGTAAGATTAGTAAAATGCATTAAATAATTTTAGATATTGGTATGTTACTTATTATCTGTTATTATCCAGGTAAGTATAATTTCATTTTATCCTCACAGGTAGGTGTTTTTATTACCCCTATTTTATAGTAAAGAAAATGAGGCAGAGGTGAAATGACTTGTCTGGTGTCACATAGTAAATATATGAAGTTAGATTTAAACTCAGGTCTTCCTGATTTTAAATGTAGCTCTCTACCCACTATATCTCTCAACTCAACTATTTTTTATTTTGAAAAAGTTTTTTACTATACAGTTACTAAATAAATGTTAATATGTAATGAGGGATAGAAAATAAAACTGGGGACTTCTATTATGCATTAAATTAAAAGGTTTGTTTTAAAGCCTATCAAACCCGATACAGTTACTAAAACCTCCCTTCTTGTCTTTGTCCTTTTCTTGGCTCTTTTCTGATCTTTCACCATACTTTTTAATGTTTCTAAATTCTTCATTTCATTATTTTTAAACATGATAGCATGTATATTCCTATAATACAATTCATTTAACCCATTCAAAAATCAGTGGATATTGACTGGTCCTACTTTGTTGCTACCACAATAAATCCTGTTCCGAATATTTTGGTGTATGTGAAATCTTCTGTTTCTCTTTGACCTCTTTGGTGTATGTGACTAACTGGGTTAAAAAATGTGGATAGTTTAGTTACTTTCTTGACATGATTCCAAATTACTTTTGAATTTGATTGGATTAAATCACAGCTCCACCTTCAATGCATTAGTTCACCATTTCCATTTCTAACATTGATCATTTAATCCACTGTCATCTTTGAGATGAAACAAGAAGATATTTTTCAAGTGTGGTTGTTTGCCTAAGAAAAGAAATGATAGTAATAGGAGACTATCTAATCTGTGGGTAAAGTCACCCTCTGGCTTGAGATCTGGAGCATTCCCATTCTTGCCCATGGTCCTTCAAACCATTGAGAAGTAAGCAGTATGTCTCTGGCTTTACCTCATCTGGCTGCTTTCCTTAAGCATCTGGCTTGAATCCACCTGGATCCTGATTCCCTTTCTGCTTACCCCTCCCTCTTGAGTGGCAGTCCAGTCTGCTACAGTCATAATTGGCTGCTTGTTGGCTGGAGGCCAGAGTTCTTCAGCAAAGCAGACATGCTCAGTCTCTCCCGAGTGCCTATCGACTGCTTGTGGGGGGTGAGGGAGGAGAAATCAATATAAAGATTGGCTTTGTGGAAGGGAGGGAAAAATAGTCTGTGTCGTGACCGAGGCAAACACAACAAAGTTGAGGTGGCAAAGAGAAGGGCGTGTATATGTGTAGCAGGTGCGTGTGTGCCCATCTGTATGGGTGCCAGTCTGCGTGCTTAGCTGAGCCCAGGGTTTCTATCCCTAGTATTCCTTGAAATATTTTCCTTCTTAAGGAGTCTGTCTCTATCTCCTATTTTTGGAGGTTTCTGTCCTACCTATAATCAAGGGAACACAATTCAAATATGCACGAGGAATTTAGGATGAACTCATATTCACAGCTAAAACTGGAGATTTTCAGACCTAGAAGGGAAGACTCCCAAAAGATTTAGTGTTGGCAGGACCCATAGAAGAAGTGACTTTGTCCAACCTCCTTGTTTTGAACATGAAGTAACCAAGGTTCAGGATTGAAAAATCACAGAATCACAGTGATATGATGACCACTGATGAATGATGATTCACAGATGACTATTGAAGAAAATGAAGAGCAGAGAGAAGGTATGACTCAATGTCCCACTGGGACTGATAAAGGGTCTTGAATCTATGTCATAAGAAGATCCATTGGGTAAAAAAAGAAAGTGTTTATCCTGGAAATGAAAAAACAAACAAACTCAGAGGGAACATGATGACTGTTCAAAGAACTGAAGGAAAAGGAATTAATGAAATTCTACTTGGTTCCGAAGTTCAGAACTTGGAATTATGGGTAGAACTTTTTAAAAAAGGATAATTTAGGTTTGATAGAAGGAAAAACCTTCTTAACAATTAAAGCCATCCTAAGTGGGCTGGGCTATTTTGAGATGATAGGTTCCAACTTCTTGGACATCTTTACTAAGAAGTTGGATGACAACTTGTTGGGGATATTGAAGGGATTGTTTCATGTATGGGTTACATCTTCCACATTCTGAGATGATCCTAGTAGCAAGGCACTAAATTCCAAGGCAGGGTATTCAACTTTGGAATAATCATGTCAAGGCACTAAGCATTTACTAAGTACTTAACTATGTTCCAGGTAAATGCCAAGTTCTGGGTAAACAAATACAAACAAAATGAAAAATAGTCCCTGTCCTTAAGGAGCTTACATAATAAAGTGAGTCAATACATAAAAGGGATATGGAGGGAGAGAAGCTACCCACCCTATGGAAACATGGCAGTGAATTTTAGAGTTAGAAGAAGAGTTAGGAGGATTCTCCTAACTCTCCAAGATTGCTTGTCAACTCTTCCACCAAATGGAGTTTTTAGGTTAAGTTTTCAAATGGAAAAAGAGAGTGTACAGGACCAGAGAGGTATTTTAGGGTGAAAAGGCAACTCAGGTATGGTGGCAAAGTCCAGAGAGTCAAAAACAGAGTCAGGAGAGGAAAAATACTGATTAGTGTGAATTCTTCTTTTATATTGGACCTAACCCTTCTTTGTACCTCTTTGTTATTGATAGTTATATCCCTTGAAGCCAAGCAATTTAATCTTTTTTCATCAAACATCCTTAGAATAGCTAACGTTCACTATCTGTCCTTTCCCTCTCTATTTCCAATCATCTTTTCTCTAGGCTAAACATCCTGAATTTCTTTGATAGATTATAGTAAGGCATAGTTTCTAGTGCCCTAACTAGTTTGGTTTCTTTCCTCTAGAGAAGAGGTTCTTAACTTGGGGTCCATGAACTTGTTTTAAAAATCTTTTCAATGATTACATTTCAATATAATTTTCTTTTGTATTTATATGTATTTCATTTTATGCATTTAGAAACATTCTGTTGTTTGCCAGACTATTCAAAGGGTCCATGACCAAAAAAAGTCTCAGAACTTTTTTTTAGCTATGCTTTGCATCTTTTTAAAAGCCTAACATTGTGCTCTTTATACAGTAGGCACTTAATGTTGTTAATGAATTATTGAATAAATGAATGTTTGTCAATTCACTAAATAAAAGAATATTCAACTCGTGGTATTAAATTAATTAAATCAATTTCCAACAATGGGATTTATTTCTGTAATATGGCTTATATTATATGATGACAAGTTTCTTGTCAGGGATGAAGTATACATAATAAAGGTTGGTAAGATTGTATTTACTATGGAATATTGTTATTCTATAAGAAAAGATCAGCAGGATGATTTCAGAGCGGTCTGGAGAGACTTACATGAACTGATTCTAAGCAGAACCAGGAGATCATTGTACATGGCAACAGCAAGATTATATGATAATCAGTTCTGATGCACATGGGTCTCTTCAACAGTGAGATGATTTAGGCCAGTTCCAATGATCTTGTGATGAAGAGAGCCATCTACATCCAGAGAAAGGACTGTGGAAACTGAGTATGGATCACAATATAACATTTTCACTCTTTGTTGTTTGCTTGCATTTTATTTTCTCTCATTTTCCCCCTGTTTGATCTGATTTTTCTTTTGCAGCAAGGTAATTGTATAAATATGTATGCATATGTTAGATTTAACATCTATTTTTACTATGTTTAACATATATTGGATTATGTGCCATCTAAGGAAGGGGTGGGGAAAAGGAGGGGAAATTGGAACACAAAGTTTTACGAGGGTCAATGTTAAAAAATTATTTGTGCATATGCTTTGAAAATAAAAAAAAAACTTTAATAAAAAGATTGTATTCACTAGGATGTTTCAAATTGAAAAGGATAGTGGACAGGGAAAGCTTCCAAAGTATGCCCATCCAGTTAGAAATCATAGAAGGATGCTGCAATATACAAAGAACTGCTGATGAGACCCTAAGAAACTCACAAAATGGGTTAATCAAAACACTATTCAGATCTCAGACATTTGTGAACAAGTACACAAAGCGTGGGTAACAAGAAAAATGAGCTACAGGTCCTACTGCAAAGATACAGGTTTAATCTCTTAAGAACCATGGTTGTTCATGTATAGCTTATATCAGATTGCTTGATGTCTTGAGGAGTGGAAAAGGAAGGGAGGGAGGGAGAAAAATTTTTTAAAATTCAAAATCTTGCAAAAATTAATATTGAAAGCCATCTTTACATGTTATTGAAAAAAATAAAATATTAAGTGCAAAGAAAAAGAAAAGAATCACACTGCCGACGGCCTTTCAGAATCTTGAACTTGCTGATCTAAAGACTTCTTAAATTCAACATGTCTGCAACTGATCCCATAATCTTTCCTCACAAAATCCTCTCCCCTTCCAAACTTCCCTGTTATCATCAAGGGCACCACCATGCTCCCAGTCACCCAGACTCCCGACCGAAGTATTATCCTTGTTTCTTCCTCACTCTCTCTCATACCCCATTTCCAATCTGTTGCCAGGGCCTGCCAATTTTCCCCTTTGTAACATCTCTCAACTATTCCCCCTTCTCTCCTTTGACACTGTCATCATCCTCATAAAGGCCTTCATTACTTCCTACCTGGATTATTGTAATAACTTGCTGATTGGTCTGCCTGTTACACGTCTTTCTTTTCTCCAGTCCATCCTCCCCCTCAGCTGTCAAAGTGATCTTCCAAAAAGGTGGGTCTTTCCCAATTCCTCTTCATTCTAGAGCCTTTTCTTTGTTGATTATAGCCTATTTATTCTGTATATAGCTGCTTTGTGCATATTTAATTACATGCTATCTTCCCTGTTAGGATTGTGAGCTTCTTGAGTTCAGGGACTATCTTTAACTATCCTTTCTTCCTGCACTTACTGCTGTGCCTGGCATATAGTAGGTACTTAATAAATATTTTTGGCTGGTTAATATTTTATTTTACAGAAGTAGAAACTGACCCAAGTTGTCTGGGATCATAGAACCTGCAAAGGTCAGAGGCAGAATTTAAACCCAAGTCTTCTTAGGGGTAGAGTCAGCTAGTGCACAGAGTGCTGAGCCTGAAATTGGGGAGACCAGTATTCAAATGTGACCTCAGATGCTTCCTACCTATGTGCTCCTGGGCAAGTCATTTATACTCAGTTCCTTCATCTGTAAAGTGGAGGTAATAATAGAACCTACCCGGAAAGGAGTTTTGAGTATAAAATGATGTGTTTGTAAAATGTGCTATGCACTATTCCTGAAACAATAGACACTATTTAAATTCTTCTTCCCTTCTACTTTTGTTTAACTATGTGCTATACTTTATATTGTAAGTCAAATGTAATAGAAATACTGATAAATGAATCTGCTGTCTCATACTTCCATTACTTACTCTGTGTCAGATTGGAAGAAGGTCTCCATGAAAGTGCCTCGGGGATCTGTATTTGGCCCTGCTGCTAAGTTACACCACAATAAAAGAATAACTTTTATATAGCACCATAAATTTTGCAAGCAGCTTTCTAAATATCATTTCATTTTATCCTCACAACAACCCTGGGAGTTAGATGCTATTCTTATCTCCATTTTCCAGAAGAGGAAACCGAGGTAGACAGAAGTCAAGTGACTTGCCCAGTGTCACATAGCTAATAAGTACCTGAGACACATTTGTAATTGATTCAGATAAAGGCACAAATGACATCTTTTTCCAATCTGCAGATGGCAGAGATAGCTAGCACATTACATGAGAGAGTTAGGATACAAAAAGATCTTGGCAGGCTAGAAAATTGGACTGAATCTAATACACTGAAATTTAATGGGAATAAAATTCTTACACTGGGGTTAAAAAAAAGAAGTCTTACATTTAGGTTCAAAAAATCAATGTCACAGGGAAAAGATGCATAGTTAGATAGCGGTCCTGGATGTCTGAAGACCAGTAAGTCCATTATAAGTCAATAAGACATTCTGGCAGCCACAAATATTGAGAGAAGTCTAGAGGAGGTGTCAGTTCTGCTGTAATCTGCCCTGATCAGACCATTTATGGAACATTGTGATCAGTTTAGGAAAGACATCAATAAGCTGTAATCAAGTAATTAAGATGATAAAGGACATTACTATATGAGGATCACTTAAAGGAATTGGGGAAATTTAGTCTGATCTAGTTCTATATATTTCTCTCTCTCTCTCTCTCTCTCTCTCTCTCTCTCTCTCTCTCTCTCTGTGTGTGTGTGTGTGTGTGTGTGTGTGTGTGTGTGTGTGTATGTGTATACATACCCACATATTTACATGTTTTTCCTTCCATTAGTATGCAAGTTATTTGAGGGCAGAGAATCTCTTTTGGCTCCTTTTCTGATACATGAGTT
The DNA here is from genome assembly GCF_048593235.1 of Sminthopsis crassicaudata. Classification (NCBI taxonomy): domain Eukaryota; kingdom Metazoa; phylum Chordata; class Mammalia; order Dasyuromorphia; family Dasyuridae; genus Sminthopsis; species Sminthopsis crassicaudata. The sequence goes on along the minus strand of NC_133617.1, from coordinate 27,943,424 downwards.
GGGCTAGATAGATACAAAGGACCTTCCAACTCTTAAATTTGGTGATCTAATTGAGCTTGGGGTGGAGAGTGAATACTGTGTATGATAAACAATAAATACAAATGAATTAAAAGAAGGAGTATGCTGAGAATTAGAGATTACAAGAAAGGTTTCCTTGAAAGAAGCCTTTTCAGAGCTGGAAGGGAGAATGGAGTGCATTTCAGGGATGGGGCATTGACAAATCAAATGTATGGAAACAGAAAAATGTCAAATTCAGGAAAAAATAGGGAAGTTTGTCTAGAATGTGGTATATATGAAGGGAAGTGACATAAGTCAGAGAAAATAATTGGGAACCAGATGTGGAAGACATTTGGATTTTATTCTAGAGGCAAGCATTGAAGCATTTTGAGTGAGGAAGTGACATGGACAGATACCTGTGTTGGGAATATTAATTTGGCAGTTGTGTGGACGATGGATTATAGAGGGAGAAATTGGGAATGGGAAGACCAATTAGGAGACTACTGCAATAGCCCAATAGACCAATTCTCCTCTAGCTCACCCCCATTAATACACATTAATTTATCAGATCATTTCATTGTAACATTGGAATAATAATAATGAAAATAGCTCACATCTACACAGGAACTTCTGGCTTATAGAAGAGGCTACCAATCACATTGGTCCTGACAATAATTGGCCTACTTGCCTTTCCTTTTATTCCATCTTTTCCTTGTGTTTGGTCTTCCATGAATAGGATGCCCTCCCTCCTTATCTCCATCTCTTAGAGTTACATTCTTAAACTCCTCAATTTTCAATTCTCTCCATCCTCCTCCAAATTATTTTTATAATTACTTTGTATGTAACTCTTGGCTAAGCAACCATACTATTTGGCTCAATATCCATAAGCTCTGAATATAACTTGTGTCTAGGTCTCTTTTGGGGGAAAGAGTCTCCCAAATCCTGTACAAGCATTCAACTCACCAATGTAAATATTGAGTATAGGACAGCCTTTATTCTACTCACAGAAAATAGAGAAAAATCAAAGGACTGACAGGAGTCATAAATAAATGTAGTAAATACGTAAAATGATGATGGTAGCCTTATAAAAATCAATAAAATTCCTGTCTTTTTCTAGTGAATCCAACCTTCCACAGGGTCCTAAAGTCCTCTGTAATTACAATGTCAGACAGGAATTTGGATTCTGCTTGGACTAAAAATGATTTTGAGATTGTTATTGGTCAGCAGTCCAGTGAATCTCCCTTTCCTGTGGCCACCAGTGTCTTTTTGTGCATTGGACTTCGGTTGGGAGAAAAAATGACATTTGACATTTGGACAGATACATTTCCCATTGAACTTGTGACACCTGAATAATAGTGAAGTGCACAACCCATGTCTCTTGCTCCTCCACATGATGGTCTTTGTCCTTTTCTGCTATTCTAACATATGCACAATCTTCATCTTTTGCTAAGAGACATGTTATTAGAAAAATCCTTTTCTCAGTAGAAAGTTAGAACCCTGAGTTCTTGCATTTGGGCCATTACTTGCAAGCAACTTCTGAATATGGCATTACCGCTTATTACTCCCAAACCCCTAAATTCTCCAACTAGAATATAGATTCTGAAAATATGATATCCAGTATTCAGTAAGTCTTCCTTTTTTGGCTAAAAGGTTGGATTCTAGGATTGTTAAATTTGAAGCTGTTAGAGAAGCAACCATAAGGAACTCTTACCACTTGTCCATATCGATTTTCTCTCCTTGACTTCCAGGGAGTTGAAACCATGTGGTTTCCATTTTCTTTGCTCTAATGCAATTTTCAGTGCACCCTGGTAGAGGACCCTCAACTCCAGCCTTATCCTATCTCTGCTAAAAGGGTGAAAGCCTAATGGTCAAAAAGATCAAAAAATGTCTGTAAAATTCCTCTTCCTAAGGGCAGCTATGTGGCACAGTAGATAGAGCACCAGCCCTGAAATCAGGAGGATCTGAGTTTAAATCTGGTCTCAGACACTTAACACTTCTTAGCCGTGTGACCCTGGGCAAGTCACTTAATCCCAATAGTTTCAGCAAAAAAATATCCTCTTCCTATAACTATCTATCCCCTATCTATCTAAAGGTTTCTGATTTATTCCTGAAGAAAAAACTTCATCCTATACAAGATGCCAAGGGACATCCATATCCTTTACAGGAAAAGATATAATCGATATTTCAAATGAAGGCTCTCCTTACCATAAGCTCCTCAGCTAAGTGTTGCAGTGGAGAGAGCACTAGATCTAGAATCAGGACAACAATGAATTTAAATCAATTCTCAGCACAGCTTTTGGCACTGAATTGTCACAGACCAGTAGAATATAAGAGTTGGAAGAAAACTCAAAAGTCATCTAGTCCAACGCGGAAGCAAGAATCCTTACCATAACAAAAACTGACAAGTCATCATCCAGCCTTTTCTTGAACATCTTCAAGGAGGGGGAGACTGCCCCCCTCCTGAGCAAGCCCATTCTACTTTTGGACAGCTCTAATTATGAAGAAGTTTTTTACCTGACATGAAGCCTAAAATCTAATTTGTCTTTGAATTTCCATCCTGAAGTTTTTATCCTTTGGGACCAAGCAGAATAAGTCTAATCCCTTTGCTATGTGACAAAATCTTAAGTAATAGAAGTCAAGTCAATGAATATATTTAAAGAAACTACTATGTGCTAAGTATAGTGCTAAACACTGGCAAAACAAAGGAAGGCAAAAATAAATAAATCCCTGCTTTCAAGGATCTTGGAGTATAATGAGAGAGACAACACGCAAACAAGTATGTACAAACTATCAATATATAGAGAATAAATTGTATATAACAATGGAAGGAAAGCACTAGCATTAAAGGAGGTTAGGAAAGGTTTCTTGTAGAAGTGAAATTTTAGGGGACTTGAAGGGATATGGGGGAAACCAGGAGTTGGAAATAAGGCATGGAGGTCAGCCAATGAAAAATGCTCTGAGTTGGAAGACTCCAGAGTGTCATATTCAAGGAACTTAGAGCCATCTCTCATATCCCTGTATGGTCTTCTCTTCTCCTCATAGACTCAAGGCTTTTTGCTATCTTGGTTGTTTTCCATTGGTCATTCTCCAGCTTATCCATGGCTTACTAAACTCTGGTGCCAACAAATGCTTATTGTATTGAACAATAAATGGAGGTGCATGAACTTATTTGATGCTCATAGCAACTAACTGGAGTCACAGATATTACCATCCTCATTTTATAAAGGAGAATGCCAAAGTTCAGAAAAATGAAGGAACTTTCCTCACATACACAACAGAACTTGGGTTTAATTTGAATCTTTTGCCAGCTACTCTAGAAAGATTTCCCTGATCCCTTTCTCTGCTCCTTCATAGTAATCATGGTCCCTCTCAGGAAAAAAAGATCATTGTTTTGTAAAGTCTATTTCAATTCAGGTAATCTCTCAAGCATTTATTAGTAACTAAAGTTTTAAAACAGATTCTAGAAACAAAAAAAAATCTTTTTAAAAAAAGTTCTCAGGGAATCTACATTTTCCTGGTTTTCCTGATACTGTTTATATATATCTGGCTAATTCATAGGATCATAGAATGACAAATTTAGAGTTGAAAAGAAACTTAGGGATCATCTAGTCAATTTTTTAAATAGATAAGGAAATTAAGTTCTGGGTAATTTTTTCAAATTTACATAAGTTAAGACTCCTAAACTAGCCTTGTTGCCATTGACTATGGCTGAAATTATCATCCATCCAGCTTGAATATTGAACAGATGAATCAACAAGTATTTATTAAGCACCTACAATGTACCAGATCCTGTGCTATTTGATGAGGGACACAAGTTCAAGGAAGGAAACAATCCCACTCTCAAGAAAGCTCACTTGGCAGGACAATTAATTATATAGATATATGTACTTAAACACACACACACACACACACACACACACACACACACATATATATAAGATATAAAGTGCAAATTTTATAAATCTATGTAAATACATGTATATATATATGTGTGTGTGTGTATGTATATATGCATACATATGGACGGTTGGGAGGAATCAGAAAAGCTTTAATGCAGAACATGGTGTTTGCTATATCATACAGGAAGACAGGGATTCTATGATACAAAGGTAAGAGGGAGTTTATTCCAGATTGAGGGGAGGAAGGATAAAGATATAAAGATGGAAGATGAAATGTCTTATGTGAGAAACAGAGAGAACACCCATTTGGTTGGATTGCAGAGTGCAGGAGGAGTATTATGGTCCAAAGAAGCCAGAAAGATAAGTTGGGGTCAGATTGTGCAGGGCTTTAAAAGCTAAACTAAGAGGTTATATTTGGTCCTAGAGACAATCGGAGACAAATAGTCAAATTCATGCTTTAGGGGAATAAACTTGGGCAGCAGTGACTAATTGGAGTTGGAGAGAAATAAGGCAGAGAGACCACTTGTGAGGCTAGATAATAATCTAAGTGAGAGATGGGAAATGTCTCAAATAAGGTGGAGGCTGTATGAGTGGAGAGAAGAGATCAGAAGGGAGAACTGTGGTGTTGCCAGAACAGACACCATTCAAATCCCATCTCTGGGCTACCTTGGACAGGTCACAGATTTTCTGCATTATAGCTATCTCAGTTATGAGATTGGGGTCATCTGTCCCACCTACTTCTCAGGGGGTTGGGATAAACTTGAATTCTCTCCCATGACCATCATTTAAGGTAGTTTTGGGGGGAGGCTTTTGGACATCCCTTCCCAGACTTTGGTCACAGATTTTCTGGGCTGTAGCTATCTGTTATGAGATGGGGATCATCTGTCCTACTTACTTCTCAGAGGTTGGGGATCAACTTGAATTTTCTCCCAAGACCATATATTTTATTATTATAGCTTTTTATTTACAAGATATATGCATAGGTAATTTTACAGCACTGACAATTGCCAAGCCTTTTGTTCCAATTTTTCCTCTCCTTCCGCCGCCCCAGATGGTCTCATGACTATATTTAGGATAGTTTGGGGGAGAGGTTTTTGCACATCCCTTCCCAGACTTTCACCTGTGTTGCAGTTGGTCACAGATTCTCTGGGCTGTAGCTATCTCTGTTATGAGATTGGGATCATCTGTCCTACCTTCTTCTCAGGGGTTGGGGATAAACTTGAATTCTCTCCTGTGATCATCATTTAAAAGAGTTTGGACATCCTTTCCTAGACTTTCACCTGTGTTGCAGTTGGAAGACCACTGGATAGGAAATTAGAAGATCTGGTCACTTTAGGGAAATCGGTTCCCCTCTTGAGGAATTTTAACCAGGAATTGGTTACTTGGAGCAAAAGGCATTTTTGGAAGGTCTGAAGAGGGTCAGGGGGATATACAGAGCATAGAATGGTCAGATCTTGGGTATAGTACCCAGAAAGGGACAATGCCATCCTCTAGGCAGTTTAGATTGGGGGAGAGGATTGAGGTGGGGTCGGGGAAGACAACCCAGGGAGAATACTAAGTCCCATAGTAAACTCCTGTTTCAGGGGAAAATATTATGAGGAAAATGAGACCCATCAAGTTTCCATCACTGGTCTGAGCTCATACCACTTAATAATGGCAGATTTGGAACTGAAGACCAGTGTTCCTGACTCACAGAATATCTTATAGATTGGTATCTTATTCATAGAATATCAGAGCTGGGAGGAGCCTTAGAATACATCATTTCAGAGCTAGGAGGGACCTTAGAACAGGGAGATGTTAAAGTTGGGAGGCACTTTAGAAGTAGAAAGTGTCAAAAGTGGGAGGGATCTTAGAAGAGTCAGGCAGCCTTAGAATGTCAGAGAGAGGATCTTGGAAACCGAGCTATTAATAAAGATAATGAAGAAAGAAAGAAAATAAATAAAGAGTACAGCACGTCAAAATTGGATGCAATCTTCCAATTCTTTAATCCAACTCTTTCATTTTATAGAAGAGTAAACTGAGTCCCAAATAGGAGAAGTAATTTGTCCAATGCCTCACAGCTATGTAGTTGTGAGCTATTAGTATTTAATCTGTGATCCTGTGACTGTGGAGGAAGCCAAAGGGATCTGCCTCTTTAAGCACAAATAAATAAATAAAGACAAGGAAGAAAAAAGTGTACTAAGCATATGCAAATGTGTTGAGCTGAACCATGCTGTAGGTGAAACAGATGAGGGAGAAAGTGCTTGGAGCTAAAAAGAGGAGCAAGGCAGCCAGAACTGACCCTGGGGTTAATAATTTTTACTTCTCCATCTCATTCCACGCGATTTAAAAAAAAAAAAAAAAAGCAGAGAAGGAGCTGGAGACAAGGGAGGAGGAAGGGAGGGAGGGAGGGAGAGAAGAAGACTGTGTCTGGCTTGAAAGAGCCCGCTGGAGATGTGTGAAAGGTTATTTACCAAACCAGTAGGAGGGAGAGGCAGTCAGGCAGTCAGTCAATAAACATTTTATTGAATGGATGAATGAAAAAGCATTAATTAGGCACTTACTATATGCTGAGTGCTAGAATGAGTTCTGGGGATGTAAATATCCAAATAAGGCTCTCTGGGTGCTCCCATTTGAATACAGGAGACTATGCATAAGGAAATTTTCAGCTTTTAAGGGGATGGTCCGGCCCCATGCTCCTTAGAGTACAGTAGCAAAAAAGATGGTCATATTTATTTTTAAATGTCTTTTCCACTGATAAAATCATATTAGTCTCTGATGTTGAACCACTTGTCAAAATTAAGAAATTAAGTTACAAGAACTTTCTTTTGTGGGTTGTTAGTAGCTGTGGAAACCACATGCATGGAACTGTAGTCATCTCCCCAGAAACACCATGAGGCTGGTGATTTGGGGAGGAAAAGAGGAAAGGGTGGAGAAACTCATCACTGGGGCTTCTTGGTTTTATCTGACTATTAGTGGCAGTTGATGGGTAATTGGTATTGGTGGTAAGAATCAATGATGGCTATAGGATGGGGGCATGGAAGCAGAGCCTGTGATCTCTGGAAGGTTCTGACATCTCCAAGGCTGTTGGGATCAGTCCTAGGCTAACTTCATTGAGATATGAGGAAAAGGGATAGGCACTAGGGCTTGGGACCTCCAAATGTATCCCTTGTGCCAATGATACTGGAGGTGCAGGGAAAAGCAAAAACATGGACCTTGCCCTCAGACCACAGTCTCATGGAGAAGATAGCATATGAATAATTATATATATATATATACATATATATGTACATATATATGTATATATACATATATATAATTATATATTATATATATATATTACATATATATATACATATATACACACATAAGGAAGGAAAGAGAGACACATACACACAGAGATCATCCTTTCTTCCTTCTCTTTCCCTCTCTCTTTTCTTCCTCTCTCCCTCCCTCCCTCTCTTCCTCCCTTTTTCCTTACCTCTTTCCCTCTTTTCCTCCCTCCCTTCCTCCCTCTCTCCTTCTCTCTCTCTCTCTCTCTCTCTCTCTCTCTCTCTCTCTCTCTCTCTCTCTCTCTCTCTCTCTCTCTCTCTCTATATATATATATATATATATATATATATATATATATACATAGATATATATATATCTATATATATATCTTTAGATAGAGATCTATATAAAGACAGACAGACAGATAGATAGGTAGGTAGATATAAATATAGTACAAGCTACTTTTCTGTCTTTTTATCAAAACCTCAAAATATCCCACTCTCCTTCTTGGTTTTCCTTCCTTGCCTTCTAATACCTTTCTGTCAAGATAGACCTATAGACATGTCTCTACATAGATATAGATAGATATATCTGTACATATGGATCTATATAGAGACATAGATATACATCTATAAATGCATAAAGAGATAGATATACATATAAAAATAAAGATGGAAGGATGCATGGATAGATAGATAGATAGATAGATAGATAGATAGATAGATAGATAGATAGATGGATAGATTTAATAGATGGAAGGTAATTTCTGAGGGAAGGTCCTAGCACTGGGAGGAAACTGGAAAAATCCAGAAAGAGGAATGTGAAGTGAGTTTTAAGGGGAGCCAGGGAAATTAAAGGGAAACTGAAGATGAGGAGAGAGAGAATTGCAGGGAGGGGAGCCAGTGCAGAGGAAGGGAGGAAAGGCTGTATGATTATTGTGTGGGGCCCAGGGATCCATTTGAAGTGTTTACCTTCTGCATCTCTGATTATGGAGAAGCCTGACAAGGAAGGAAGAAGGGTGGGACAATGTTAGGTTTTGTTATAGAGATAGAAAAGTAGCTTGTGCTTGTTTCTCCATGGTTCAACAACCTCCTTTCTCCTTCTTCAGCTCAGATTTAAAGTTGATGTGATGCTGACCTATTTCACAGATGATGTTTGTATAAGTCTCTCTAGTTTGCAAAGTGTTCTAAGTAGTTAGATAGTACAGTGGGTAGAGTTCTGGAATTGGAGTCAACTGACTTTTAGGGACTCTGGGCAAATCACTTATTTTCCTCATCCGTAAAATGGGATTAGTAATAAGACTATTTTATAGGGTTATTGTGAGGAGTAAAGGAAATAGCATTTGTAAAGCTTTGAAAACTTTAAGCATAATGTAAGTGCTATTTTTAGCATTTTTTCCAGCATCATAGATTATATCAAATTGAATCATAGATTAATATTTCAGAGACCATCCTCTGAATCCAGTCCAATCCCTTCATTTTACATATGACGTGCCCATTTAGGATGGCACAGGCAGTAAGAGGCAGAACTGGGATTTGAATCCATGCCCCTGACTCCAAATCTAGCATACTTTTCACTATACTACCCAGGTGCCACCATTTTCATTTCACACATGGGGACTCAGTCAGTTCTAGGTACTCAATCTGTGTAATAATAAGGGCTAGAATTTATATAGTGTTTTAAGGTTTGCCAATCACATTATATATTACTCTTGATCTTCACAACAACTCTGTGTAGTGGGTGCTATTATTATCCCCATATTATAGATGAGGAAACTGAGGTCCAAGGAAGTGAAGGGACTGGTTTGAGATTATCCAGATAGTAAAAAACAAAGGCAGGATTCAAATTTAGGTCCCACGATTCTATGTTGAGTGTTCTTTCCCCTGTACCAAGAAGATTATTTGAGATGAGAAAGAAATAAGTATTTATATAAAGCCAACTGTATGCCAGACACTTATACAAATACTATCTCAGCTGGGCAGTGTGTGTACAAGGGATTAAATAGGGACTGAATCAGAGAAAGAAAAATGGAGCATTCTGACCCTCAGAAGTAAGTGTCTGGTCCAATCTATACTCAAAAAGATCATCAATTGGACGATTAATCAGGAATTATCTGATAAGCATGTGCTATGTGCCAGATGCTTTGTTAGGTTCTGGGATTAGGAATACAAAAAAGAAATAGTTCCTGTCTTCAAGAAGTTTATATTCTGCTAGGCAAGACAATATTTACACATAGAGATCAGATATAAAATAGATTAACAGTAAAGTCTCTATTCTACCCCTCTCCCAGATTAGCAGCTTTAGGGACCAGGAAAGGCCATGTATAGAAGGTGATCCTTGAGCAGAGTCTTGGAAGAGATCAAAGATTTCAAGAAGCAGGGATGAAGAAGCCATGCAAGATAAGCATGGTGGACAGTTTTTGCAAAGACACTTCTCAGAGGTAGGAGGCGGCATGTGAAAGGTAGGAGGCCTAGTGGTTAGAGTTCTTGACTTCTAGTTAGGAAGGCAAGTTAGATACTTACCAGCTGTGGAATCCTGAGCAAGTCATTTCACCTCTGTTTGCCTCAGTTTCTCATCTGTAAAATGAGGATAATAATAGTACCTTATATCCTAGAGTGGTCATGAGGCAAATGAAATCATAATCGTATAGCACTCAGCATAATGTTTATGCAGAGTAAATGCTATGCTGTTGTTATGACTGGAAGCCAGAAGGGGATCAGTTGTGAAGAGCTTTAAATGTCCACAACATTTATATCCTTTCATCCTTAAGGTCATAGGGCGACACTGAGATTATTGAGTGTTGGAGGGGAGTGTGGAATGATAACACAGACCAGTATCATAGGAAAGTCACTTTGGCAATTGAGTGGAAGATGGATCCAAGTGAGTAGAAACTTGAGGCAGGGAGATCAATCCTATGGCTGTCAGCTGTCCAGGGTGCTGAAGACCTGAACTGAGAGTGGTTGTATGACTACCAGGGAGAAGAGGAATGGGAAAGATGTTGGGGAGCTGAGACTTGGAAAATGATTATGTATATGGCTCAAGTATGAGAGAGGGGTCAAGATATATCTGACCAACTCTTCACCTGAAGACCTTGAGTGATAGGAAACTCATTGCCTCCTGTGGCAGTCTTAGATGATTTGGTTAGAGTTGTTCTTTATGTAGAGAGTAAAATGCCTTTCTTTCACCCCTGGCCAACTCCACCCTTTCAGGGCCAACAAAGATAATTTTTCGAGGCAATTGGGGTTGAGTGACTTGCCCAGGGTCACACAGATAGGAAGTGTTAAGTATCTGAGACCAGATTTGAACTCAGGTTCTCCTGACTTCAGGGCTGGTGCTCTATCCACTGTGCTACCTAGCTGCCCAACAAAGCTAATTTCAATGTGACACATCATACTCTCTGATATTTAAAAAATAGACATGGTGAAAGAATGAAGGAAATATTTTTTTTTATTCAGCATTTACTAGGTGTCAGGTACTATGCTTATAATGCCAGAGACTGAGGCAAGACAGACTTTTAAATATTTTAATTGTTGAGAGTTTAGGGTAGCCAACCAAATCAAACTCATGTTCAAAAATTATTTGGCCCTAAGCAACTGAAGCAAGGAACTTTTATAGTTACAATCTTATAGGGGAAACAATGGCAGATAAGGGGGGACGAGGGCACTGGGTGAGTAGACAAGCCATAATTCTAGGAAAGGATGATAACTTAGTCCTGACAGGATAAGGGTCAAGATAAGAAGGTCAAAGGGAGGAGATATCGAGGTGAAGGACAATACTCAAAAGGAGGGGGATTATCCCACCAAGGATTGAGATAAGACACCCAGAGTTTTATGACTCAATGACATTTCAAGGTTTCTTTTCTGACTCAATTCTCCCAGTCCTAATGGCAAGAAAAAGGGAGGGGTCTAATAATTTTATGCAGAGCATAGCAATTCAGGGCATAACATGCTAAGTGCTGAGGATACAAGTATAAAGTGAGATAGTACCTGATCTCGAAGAGCTTACATTTGGGTAGAGGATGATAATGCATATGGCAGCAGGGTGTGTGTGTGTGTGTGTGTGTGTGTGTGTGTGTGTGTGTGTGTGTGTGTGTGTGATAGACACAGGGAAATATACACACAGAGACAGAGACAAAGAGAGAAACACACAGAGACAGAGAGTCAAAGGGAGAGAGACAGAGAGAAAAAGCTGAAAAAAGATGGAGAAAGACAGAGAATGAGAGACATATGCTAACACAAAGACAGACAGACAGAGACACAAAGGATAGGAGGGAGGGAGATGAGAGCCAGGGTTAGCTGAAGTCATAGGGATGATGAGTGGAATTATAATTCCATTAATGTCTCTCCATACCCCAGCCCACATGAGAGCCTAGAATTCAGGGTGTGAAGAGGCCTTCAATATTCTCTATCAGGATCTACTACCTACCCCAACTGTAGCCTGATTACTTTACAGTGAGGAAACTGAGGATCAGAGGGATCTGCTGCCTTGCCCAGGGCAGCCTTTGAAACGAGGTTTTCAGGATTGGATTCCACTTTGTAGAGTCAGCATGGCATAACAGCCTAGTGGTTAGCACACTGGATTGGAAGCCCAAAGCCTGGCTTCCAACTCGCTTCTTCCATTTATTGCATGAGTGATCTTGGGTATCTCAATTTCTGCTGACCTCAAATACAGGGATCACACTAGATAATCTCCAAATCTTTTTAGCCCTAAAATATTATATGGTATCCTTGCATACTCCTCTGGCCATACTTGGGGATGATTTTCCTTTCTAGAATTAGGTGTCCAAGATAATTTCCCCTGCTCATCCTGCAGGGGAGAAGCAGCATAGTATAGGAAGACCAATATGGATCCTGGAAGCTACAGTGCTAGCCTTAGAAAGCTCGGGGAGGCCTGAGGAAGGGCCAAGTCATAGTTGGGGATTGGGGGGACAATCAGAGGCACTCCACCAGAAAGAGTCACTTGCCCTCCCTTTTTCTTCCATGTCATCCACCCTCTCCCAAAGCTGGCTGACCCAAGTGTGATTGGAACTGTCTGTTTGGGGCCCCCAGGAGAGGATTAAGAGCCAGGAGGAAGGGCTTTGCCCAGGGTAATGAGCTCCCCCTCTGTGGGCCAGAGCCTGGCCCGCCTCCCTCCCTCCTTCCCTCCCTCCCTGCCAGGCCATTTCACACACTGCTGTGCTGGGAAATTGCAGGCCTGCTGCCCAGCTCTGGTCCGGTGGCAATGACGGCTGCATGTTCTGGTGTCGAGCGACAGCTCCTGGGAATGAGCTCTGGTAACCCTTTAGTTGCTGCAGTTGTTCAGTGGAGAGGAAAAAAATACAAAAGCTGTCTGCATTAGGCAGAAAAGTAAGGAGAACCAGGCCCTTGATCATGGGATCATGGAGTTGGAAGGCTCTCAGAGGCTAACATGGCCGCCAGCCTCTACCTGAAATCCTAAGGTGTTCTCACCTTTGTTAGAATATATGCAGGGTCAAGAGGCTAGTTACCTATTAAGGCAGCTGAACCTACTTTTATGTGGCTCTTATTGTAAGATTTCTTCCCTTTATTTTAAGCTAAAATTGGTCTCTTTGCTCTTGAGTCTATTTTCTGGGGCTAAATAGACCAAGTATGAGAGGCAGCATGGTATGGACTCGGAGTCAAAGAGAGACTTGGGATTGAATTCTGCCTCAGCTACTTGCTGTGTGATGTGGGGCCTCAGTTTTCTCATTCTTAAAATAGGGGAGAAGTTGGTCTCAATGACCTTTAAAGTCCTTTCTAGTTCTGAGCCTATGAGCACTAACCCTATGGTTCCATCTGACATCCTTTCAAATACTTGGAGACAGGTCTTATGTCCTCTCCAGCTCTTCTTATCTTCAGGCTAACCCTAGTCACCCTCTCATTGACACTTCAGTTGATCTATAATTTTGGCTTTAAAAAAGTGTTATTTATTTTTTTAAATGCTGTGTTCTGAATTTTTTCCTTCCCTCCCAGCCCTCCCCCACCCATCGAGAAGGCAAGAAATGTGATCTCAATTATACATGTGAAATCATGCAAAACATATTTCCATATTAGTCATATTGAAAAAAAAATAAAAAGTGTAAAAAATTATTCTTCAATCTACACTCAGACTCCATCAGTTCTTTCTTTGGAAGTGGATAGCATCTTTCATCATAAGTCTTTCAGAATTATCTTGAATTGTATTGCTGAGAGGAGCTAAGTCATTTACAATTGATCATCTTACAACACTGTTGTTACTGTGTATAATGTTCTCCTGGTTCTGCTCACTTCACTTTGTATGAGTTCATATTTTCCCATGTTTACTTGAAACAATCCTGCTCATCATTTCTTATAATACAATAGTATTTCATCTCAATTATATACCACAATTTGTTCAGCCATTTCCCAACTGATGGGCATCTACACAGTTTCTAATTTTTTGTCACTATTAGAAGAGCTGCTATAAATACTTTTGTATATATATCTTAGTTCTTCCCCCACCCTTTTGAAAACTCTTGGGGCTATAGACCTAGTAGGAGTATTGTTGGGTCAAAGGTATGCACAAAATGCACAGTGGTATAGCCCTTTGTGCATTGTTAAAATTGTTTTTCAGAATGACTGAATCAGTTCACAGCTCCACCAATCATGTTTTGGTGTCTCAATTTTTCCACATCCCTTCCAACATTTAGTATTTTTATTTTCTGTCATTTTAGCCAATCAGATAGATCTGAAGTGGTACCTCAATTATTTTAATTTGCATTTCTCTAACCAATCTGATTTGATACATGTTTTTCATATGACTATAGATAGGTTTTAATACTTCTTCTGAAAATTTCCTATTCATATCCTTTAACTATCTACCAATTGGTAATGACTTGTATTCTTTTAAAGTTGACTTAGTTCTCTATACATGTGAAAGCAAGGCCTTTATCAGAGAAACTTGTTATAAAATACTGCCCTCCCTCCAGTTTCCTACTTCTCTTCTTATCTTGGCTGCATTGGTTTTGTTTGTGCTAAACGCTTTTAATTTAATATAGTCAAACTATCTGTTTTACTTCCCACAATCCTCTCTCTCTCATTGGGTAGTAAACGTTTCCCTTTTCCATAGATCTGATGGATAAAAATGTTCATTTTCCTCTAATTTTTTGACATCACTCTTTATGTCCAAATTATGAACCCATTTTGACCTTATCTTGATATATAGTGAAAGATATTGATCTATACCAACTTCCTGCCAAACTGCTCCTCAAATAGTGAGTTATTGTCCCTAAATGCTTGGATCCTTGGATTTATCAAACACTAGATTACTATGGTTGCTTGCTGCTATGTATTGTGTACCTAATCTATTTCACTAGTCCACCATTTTATTTATTAGATACTACCAGATTGTTTTCATGATTCCTTCCTTGAAATCTGCTACAAGCAGGCTGTCTTCCTTTACATTTTTCATTGATTCCCTTGATATTCTTGACCCTTTTTTCTTCCAGTTGAATTTTGTTAATATTTTTTCTAGTTCCATAAAATAATTTTAATAGTTTGATTGGCATGGCACTGAATAAATAAATTAATTTAGGTAGAATTGCAATTTTTATTGTATTGACTTGGCCTACCCATGAATAATTAATAAGTTTATTCAGAATTAAATAAAATATTCTAGTCTCTGTGGAGGTGGGTCAAAAGATGAACCCTGGAATCCAAACTCTCTGCCTCTTTCTTACCCCTAATCTTCACCCTGAGAAATCAAAGCAAGGAGCTAGGGTATTCCAGAAAGTAACTGGTGATTTCAAGTCATTCCTAATAACTTTAGCTCAGTTCTAATGAAGTTTAATGAAGCTAGACGTCATGGATAGTTATAGACTACACTTCTTGTCCTCATATTTTAAGGAGTTATGGGTTTTTTTGTATTTTTTTCTGTGATCTGACCATGGAACCCCCATCCTGAGTCTTTCAAAAGAGCACCTGACTTTCAAACTCAGTCCCAGAAATAAAAATTTCTTATATCTACATCATCCTTGTAACTTTCATTATTAATAAGAATATTTGTAACAATATAAGCATATTACATCAAAATTTATTTTGTTTGATTCTCACCAAAAAAGCCCTAATCTTGTAAAGTCAATAATATAAGAATTCATTGTGACAGAGTGGGGTTGCATGGGGGAAGGAAATAGAATAAGCATTTATTTAGTACCTATTGTATGTTAGGCACTATGCTAATTTTTTATAAATATTAAATAATTTGATCTTCATTATAATCTTAAGAAGTAGATAATATATCCATTTTATAATTGAAAAAAATGGAGACAAATGGGACTAACCCCATGACGTGTTGACTTGACTGAGTTTTCTTTAGCCTTCTCTTTTGCAAACTGAACAATCTTAGTTTGCCCAAGATCATACAGTGAATAAGACTAGACTAGAGTCAAAAATTCAGGTCTTTCTGTCTCCAGGCCCAGAGGCTACTCCACTGCACCACTGGCTGCCTCTAGCAAGGAGAATCTTGTGTCAGGAAGATCTAGGTTCAAGTATCATCTTTAATATATACTGACTGTGTGACCCTGGGCAAATCATGAAATCTCTCTCAACCTCATTTTCTCAATTATAAAAAAGAGTGGATTGGATTAAATGGTTTCTATGGCCCCTTCCAGCTCTAAATCTATGATTCTATGATTCTTTATCCTGCCTTCAGAAAGATAAAGTGAATTATCAAAGGTTAAAGAACTCATAAGTGCCACAGTATGAGCTTATAGCTATAACCTTCCACTGTATCAAACTTTAAACTGACTCTCTCATCTTCTGTTCACAATGTGACAAAATACTTTATTGTCAAGAGTAGGGATTAAACATACTTATTTTACAGATGGGGAAACTGAGACGCAAGAAGCCAAATGATCCCCTAAGGTCAAGCTAATGACAATACTAAGATGAGAACTCAGTTGTACTAATTACTTTTTCAGTTTTTTATTCTATGTTAAATCTTTCCATTTGTCCCATTTGTTCTCTCTCTCTCTTTATCTCTCTCTCTCTCTCTCTCTCTCTCTCTCTCTCTCTCTCTCTCTCTCTCTCTCTCTCTCTTCTCTCTCTGTGTGTGTGTGTCACTCTCTGTCTGTCTCTCTTTTCCCCTCTCTCTGTTTCTCTCTTTTCTCTTCTCTCCTCCTCCTTCATTATCATCAGCATTGTCTTCTTCTTCTTCTTCTTCTTCTTCTTCTTCTTCTTCTTCTTCTTCTTCTTCTTCTTCTTCTTCTTCTTCTTCTTCTTCTTCTTCTTCTTCTTCTTCTTCTTCTTCTTCTCTCTGTCTCTGTCTGTCTCTCTTTCCCCCTCTCTCTGTTTCTCTTTTTTCTCCTCTCTCCTCCTCCTTCATTATCATCAGCATTGTCTTCTTCTCCTCCTCCTCTTCCTCCTTCTACCTGTCTCTCTTCTCTTCCTCCTCCATCTTTCTTCTCTCCTGTTGCTATCTCTGTCTCTGTCTATCTCACTTTGTCACTTTCTAATTCTTGCTTTCATGTCTACCTCCAAGTCTTCTTTGAACACAAAGCAACATATGACTCAGAGATGGTTCCTTAGAACTCTTTTAATCTAACTTCTCTCATTTTACAGATAAAGCTCAGATATGGAAAGTAACTTGCCAAGGCATTGATATAATAAGTAAGTTAATAAGAAGTGGTGCCAAAATTTATGTCCAGATTCGTTGACTTCAGAGGTAATGTATTTTGCATTGTGCTATGTTCTGTGACCCACCAAATGGACTTCAGATTTGGAAGAAAGTTGAAAAACTATACAGTGTTTTTGACTCTCATTTTAAAGAGGAAACTAAAATCCAAAGAGGTTATGGATTTTGTCCAAAATCACAGCAGATATCCAAAATACCCAAATAATAGGAGGAGAGGTTTCTCCCTCTACCTACTGTGATAACCACAATTAAAGCAGGAAACCCACAGTAATCCCTATTCTCTTCAGTAAGGATCATGTGGAAATAAGCTATGCTAACCCTTTCTCTGGCCTGATTACTATATCCAAAGACCAAAAATTCAGAGGGACTCCAAAAAGAGCTTGATTGAGGGAACACAAAATGAGATCTAGTTGGTAAACTAAGATTGTTCAGTTTGTAAAAGAGAAGGCTAAAGAAGACTTGTTCAAGTCAACACATCAAGCCAAAGTCAAGTCATAAAGCAGTTATGAAGCACTTGTCATGTGCCAGGCACTGTCCTAAGCACTGGAGATATGAAAAAAAAAAGTAAAATGAAAGACAGTCCTTTCTCTCAAGGAGCTTACATTCTAATGGGAGAAGACAACACATACAATAAACATGAAAAGCTGGAGGGGAGAGGGGAGGTCAGAATTGGGGAGAAATATATATCTGGAGCACAGAAATGTTGGAGAAAAAAAGTCTAGAGACTTAGGAATAAAGTCATGAGAGGAGTTAAATAATGAATATGAATGGAAGCAGAAATCAAAGCTATCAATATTCATATGAAAGAGGTTCTAAATCACTAATGATTAGAGAAATAAAAATTAAAACAATTCTGAGATATCACCTAACATCTGGATAACATCAAAGAACATCACAGAAAAGGAAAATGACATATGCTGGAGGGGATGTAGAGAAATTGGGACAGTAATGCACTATTGGTGGAATTGTGCACTAGTCTAATCATCCTGGAGAGCATATCAAGAGGCTATAAAACTATTCATACTCTTTGACCCAGAAGTACCATTATATCCCAAAGAAATTAAAAAAGGGAAAGGACTTGCTCTTTTTGTGGTAGCAAAGAATTGGAAGTTGAAGGAAATTGAGCCCATTCTTTCAGGGAATGGCTGAACAAATCATGATATATAAGTGTGATGGAAAACCATTGCACTATAAGAAATGAATAGCAGGATGGTTTCAGAAAAATGTGGGAACAATATGAACTGATGCAAAATGAAGTGAGCAGAACCAGGAGAACATTGTACAAAGTAATAGCAATATTGTAAGATGTTCAAGTGTGAAAGATTTTATTACTCTAATCAAGATAGTGATCCAGGATAATTCCAAAGAACTCATGAAGAAAAATGTTATTCATCTCCAGAGAGAGAGAACTGGTGAACTCTGAATACAAATTGAAACATACTTTTTTAAACTTTATTTTTATTGTTTTATTTTGTTTGTGTTTTCTTTTGCTCTTTTTTGTTGGGCAATTGGGTTAAGTGACTTGCCCAGGGTCACGTGGCTAAGAAGTGTTAAGTGTCTGAGACCAGATTTGAACTCA
This sequence comes from Sminthopsis crassicaudata, assembly GCF_048593235.1. Taxonomy (NCBI): domain Eukaryota; kingdom Metazoa; phylum Chordata; class Mammalia; order Dasyuromorphia; family Dasyuridae; genus Sminthopsis; species Sminthopsis crassicaudata. The sequence continues at coordinate 27,925,052 of NC_133617.1, read as the reverse complement.
GGCACTCCTGACTTCAGGGCTGGTGCTCTATCCACTGCCCCACCTAAATGTCCCTGTGTTTTCTTTTACAACATAGCTAATATGGAAAAATATTTTGCATGATTTCACTTGTATAATTGAAACCACCTTTTGCCTTTTCAATTGGTGGAGGAAGGATGGGAGGGAAAGAATTTGGAACTCAAAATAAAAAAAATTGTTAAAATTATTTTACATGTAATTGGAAAACATTTAATAAATAATTAAAAATATTTTTTAAAAATGAATATGGTTGACCTCGGTAAATGGAGTTTCTTAGAGAAACCGATCCATCGAGGAAGGGGTAATGAGTTGGAGGGAAATTCCAGGATGAGAAAGCTGTTGGTGCATGGTGGACAAAGAAGGCCAAGAGAGGAGTAAAAAATGGTTGTAGTTTCCAAAGTATGTAATGGAGAATAGCCCATTTGAAGCTCCCATTGAAAAAAAGGTCTAAGATCAGAGCTAAGAGTAGTTGCACAAATAGATTTTCTGAGAGTCATAGTATTTTACATTGCTAAGGGAAGTTCCTAGTTCTCATCTGGAGTTTTTTAGTGAGAAGGAGCTATTTCTCCTGGGTTGGATGGCTTAAGGAGGGTCCTTCCATCTACTTGATATGTACATAGCACTTTAAAGTTTGCACTTTATATATATTATTTCATTTGATCCCCACAACACTGGGAAGGAAATGCTACTATTATCACCACCTTCCCAAGACAGCTACCCCCAAAGTAGTACAATGGATAGAGCACTAGGCTAGAGTCAGGAAGATCTGGGTTCAAATTCAGCTTTACAAACTTACTATCTGTGTGCCCTTGAAAATATCACTTCACTTCTATCTGCCTTAATTTCCTTAACTATAAAATGGGAATAATAATAGTATCTACCTCCTAGAGTTGTTGGGAGGAACAAATGAGATAATGATTGTAAAGTATTTCATATATTTTCTGGCATTTTGTGGGTGGACAGATGTGGAAAGTGAATCTAGAATAGACTAAATCACTTGTCTAGGGGTCACACCTTTAAGGCAAGATTCAAACTCAGGTCTCTGTGACTTGAGAGTCTAACACATTTGCTGCACCTGAGGATAAAATAGTAGACAAGATCATCTCTTCAAGATCATCTCTTGGGTAAAAGTCACCTCTCAGGCTGAGCCAACCTTGCTGTGGTTAGTAAACCCTTCCATTTTGTCCTGATGAGAGCAATTTTCACTTCATACCCTATTGTTTTCTCAAGGCATGGAGAGGTCCCCCCTCGAGGCCCTCTGTCTAAGCCCTGATTTTTGTATCCTTATTCTCACTCACCAAAACTTGAACTGGGTCACTGTATGAGATGAAGAGTTGTTCCCTGACCCCTTCTCTCCTTCCATCTTCCCCAGATAAGGATGCCTTCCTTCCCCAGACCTGTGACCCCCAGCTGTCCCTCCTTCCCACTCTTTTGTACCTTTCTGGTCCTTTTTTTCCCTCCAAACCCAAATACTAAGTGCATTGACTTTTAGGGCTGGTGATGGAGGTGGAGTGAGGCTTCCCAAGGGCTGGGGCTACTCCACCCTATCCACCGATGGTTTACAGCCCCCCGGAAGCACCTCAAAAGTGTCTCGTCAGCGAAGCCCACAGCCTGTGGGGGGGACTGGCCTCCTCTCCTGCTTCTAGCGGAGCTAGCAGATCGATAGCGAGTGTGCTGCCCTGACACTCCATCTCATTAGATGGTCGTTTTCATCTCCCGGCTCCCTGGCAGCCTTCAAATTATCCCATAAAATTTATTTACTATTTCATGAATACATAAGCAGCAGGCAAGCGCGAGCTTTTTATATATTTACACTGTATATATTTCACGGGAGAGTTATAGTTGTCTCTGAGGCAGAGCGTGCTGGAGAGGGAGAGGGGAACGAGCAGAAGGAGAGAGCATCTGGGAAGAGACGCCAGGGATGCAGGGATGTAGGGAGGGCCTGAGGACCTAGCGGCAGAGCTCCCCCACCCCCAACCAGAAGCCAGTAGGTCTCTGCCCCCACTCACCCCTGCCTGCTGCTAGGCTTGGGGCTTCAGGGCCTTGGAGCAAGAATCAGGACCATGGACAGCTACTCAGTCAGAAGCATGGACCATAAAAGGCCGGATGCATCCCTAGTTGTCAAATAATCCAGCTCTTTCATTGAATGGGGAGAGGGTGGGAAGAACTGAAAAGATAAAATGGTTTGTCTGAGGTAATACAGCAAAATAATGCTGGCAGAGCTAGGGGTACAATGGACTCGGAGCTAGAAAGGTCTAAGTTCAAATCCTGCCTCAGTTACCTACTAGCAAGACACCATCTCAGTTTTCTCAAATCTATAAAATGGGAATAATAATAATATGTACTTTAAAGGCTCATTGTGAAGATGAGATGAGAGAATTAATATAAAGTGCTTCAAATAGTAGCTATCATTATTGTTATCATTATAGTGGTCCATATATATTACATATTATCAATATATTGTACACTATATAATATTAAGGGGGCAGCTAGATGGTACAGTGCACAGAGCAGGACATGGACTTAGAAAGACTTGAGCTCAAATCTGACCTCAGGCATTAACTAGCTGTGTGACCCTGAACAAGTTATTTAACCTCTGTCTCAGTTTTTTCATCTGTCAAATGAGCTAGAGAAGGGAATGGCAAACCAAGAAAATCTCAAATGAGGTCATGACATAGGACATGACTAAAAAATTGACTGAACAGCAACAACATGACATTGATATAATAATTAGTTGATAATTATTAGAAATGTAATTAATATATAATGACTATCAATGCAATTGTGAATGTACCAATTGATATAATATATAATTACATATTACACATAATACTATTTTATAGTGTCTGGAACTTAGTCTCAATCCAACATTCTTTTCAGATGCAAATTTTTAATCTGATCTCTTAAGACTGACATTTATTGATTCTGCAAAAATATTCAGGTTCTTTCATCTCACTCAGTCTCAGTTTCTATATTTGTAAAATAGGTATGTTAATACTTGCACAACATATCAGTCATTGGAGGTGAGAAAGATGAGTGTTCTACAAACCTCACTACAGGTTTCTTAAACTGAACTTTAAAAATTGCTAGCTATATTGCAATATAATTGGTTTCTTCTGCAATCCTAGATATTTGCTTTTATCCATTTAGAAACAATATTTTGAGAAAAGGTCTGTAGATTTCATCAGACCACCAAAGAAATTTTGCCTTAAGGAATATAGAAGTGTAAATTACTACTACTACAACTAGTATAACTACTACTATTATTACTACAATTACTTCAACTATTACTACTACTACTACTACTACTACTACTACTACTACTACTACTACTACTACTACTACCACTACTACTACTGCTGCTACTACTACTACTACCACTACTACTACTACTACCACTACTACTATTACTACTACTACTACTACTACTACCACTACTACTACCACTACTACTACTACTACTACTACTACTACTACTACTACTACTACTACTACTACTACTACTACTACAAGGGCATCCCTATACTGCCTACTGACATCTTCTTTATTGGAAGTTACTGAATAGAGATAAATGGTAGTGGTAGCAACTATAACTGAGAAAGGATGATGAGAGCACCGTTCTATAATACTAAGGGTAATTTTCAGGAATTAGTCAATGTTGGACATTGGACCAAAGATTTGCTCAATAGTTCCCAAACCAATAAAAAAGGTTTTACGAATGAGAAGTTTCAACATTTGTAATGATCATCAATAAACATTTACTGAGCACTTATTTAAAATGAGTAACATTTCATAAGGAATAGGATGCTGGGCTTGGGCATTGAGAAGACTTGGGTTCAAATCTTGCCTTAGACATTTAATGTATGACCCTGAGTGGATTACTTAAGTCCCCAAGCTTTAGGATTCATATCTATAAAATAGGAATAATAATAGTATGTACTTCACAAGGTTGCTATGAGGGCCAGCTAAATTCACTTTAAAGCATTTTGTAAACTGTTAAGTGATATGTGAAGACAAGATAATACCTGAAAAATGAAGTGATAGAAATAGTTCTAAAGTTTAAATCTGAAAACATGAGTTTGAATATTATCCCAGATACTTACTAGCTATGTGATTTTGAGCAAGCCACAGTACTTCTTAAAGTCTCAGTTTCCTCATCTGTAAAATGATGGGGACAATCATCATTGCATAGAAAGGCAATATGGAGTTACATATAAAGAACTGCTTTCAAAGAGTAGGGCTCTAATACTTTTCCTGACCTATCCTGGATCTTTGATCCTGGATAATTCCCTTAGCATCTTAGTTTTCCATGGCTATAGGCTATAGAATAGATTTCAACCTGAAGTAATCTCTAATGAATCACATATATAGTATTAAAAAGTCGTTACAATACCTTTTTCATAGGGTTGTTATGAGAAAGCTATTTGCAAGTTGTGGCTTTGAGGACATTAGAGGCAATGCTGAATTTGGAGCTGAAGGACTTGGGGTCAAATCCTGGCTTTGCTGCTTACTACCTAGGTCACCTTGGACAAGGCTGTTAGCTTTTCTAGGTCTCAGTTTTATCATTTGTAAAATGAGATTCTAAATCTATGACCCTTGTGCTACTGCATCCCCTACTCAACCTCTATATTCTTACTATACTTTTACTAAGAAATAATTTGTGTCTTAGTTCTGCCATATTGGCCCTGCATAATTCCCTTCCTCTATCCCATCAGCTCTTTGAACACACTTTCCTAGGAGAAAGAGGAGATAGCAGATGGACTTGGGAGAAAAATGTTTAATGAGCATTGTGTATCTCTAGTTATTGGCTGATGGACTTAGAGCTCAAAGGCCATGGTCAATGGCTCAAGTTTTACACAGGACAGTTATATTTCTGCTCCATAGACACAAGCTGACTCCTAACTGTGGCTACCCACTGATCCTGTAACCCTGAAGCTATCTGATGGAAGTACAATTTGGGGCAAAATGAGGAAGGGAGTAAACTTAGGGGATCGGTAGTGTGAGAATGTAGATGGCAAACAAGATGCCACTTAAGAAACAGCTTAGAGAACATAGACTCATGTAATCACAGAAGAACAGGGTTGGGAAGATCTTTGGAACATAGAATGTTGAAGCTGGAAAGGAGCTTAGAATGGAGAACATCAGGAAATATGACTCTTAAAACATTGAACATCAAAGAGAGCTGAGAGGGACCTTAGAATATGGAATATCAGAGCTGGGAGGGGTATTAGAATAGGGAATATCTGAGTTGGGAGAGTCTTAGAACAGAGAATGTCAGAGCTAGGAGGGGCCTTAGCACATAAAATGCTAAAATTATAATAGCCTATCAAAGATGGGAAGAACCATGGAGATCATGTAACACAATTTCATGGATGATTCATTTGAAGCTCAGAAATGTATTGACTTGCACAAGGTCACACAATTATTAGGTAGAATCCAAGTCTTCAGAAGCCAAACTCAGTTCTCATTGTTACATGATGCTGCTTTCAACATGTCCTACTAATAGGGGTTCCTTGTTTCATCTCCATTTTTAACTATGGCATTTAAATATACCTGTGTTTGTTCTTTATAACCTCGGCTTTCATCTCATGTGGAGGCAGACAAGCTCAGGGGGGATTCCAGAGGAGAGTGGGTTAGCACATCTCCCTGAGAAAGCTTAGGTTTGCATCCCTTTCTAATGAGGCAGGAGAATTTTTGAACTTTGTCTGTAATGTACCACCATTTTGTCTGCAAGGGAAGGCTAACTACCTCTGGGCTGTTATGCTACCCAGCAGTTTTTGTCATGTTCAAAAGTTATCTCCCCAAGCAGTCAGTAAAGTCCTTTCATGGATCAATTTTTTTCTGCTTCTCTTATGTTTGGATTCAAAAGATCTGAGTTCAAGTTCTAGGTTTCAACTCTTTCATTACCTGTGGAATCTTGGGAGAGTCACTTGTTTCCTAAGCTCCCTCCCATTCTGACATTCTTTGTGGTGAGGGCTCGTCTACCTGACTATCCAAATTCTAAAGTTTTTTCCAACTCTATTCTGGGAGCTCAAGCTACTATAATCTGGCCATAAGTGCTTCATAATTACAATTGTTATCATATAGCCTTGACAGATGATCAATGAAGCTGCAGAAATGCAGCTTTTGAAGTGAAGAAGGCTTTCCACTAGATAGAAGAATGGTACTATGCTGCATCTGCTGCTGCTAATGGACAGATATAGCTCTTTAAATCTGCAAAGGTTTTTTTTTACTTCCCATTTTATAGATGGAAAAGCTGAGATTCCCAGAGGTGAAACTGGTGATTCAACAAGCATTTATTAAATACTTAGGATATGACGAGTCAAGATAAGTTAATATATATTTATGTTATGACAAGCATTATGCTAAGTGTTGGGGATATAAAGAAAGGCAAAAAAATATATACTGAACATGCTCTCAAAGAGTTCATAGTCTAATGAGTAGGTGCATTAAGTGCTATGTAGACAAATAGACAAAATACTATTCCTGTCCTCAAGGAAGTCACATTCTACTTCAGATGAAGCATAAGTGATTCTGCTCTAACACTTTATCTTTACTTTGCATTTGTTTTTTCTGTGTCAAGTCTGTTTCTTGTAAACAACAAATTATTGGATTCCAGTTTTTAATTCCCTCTACTATCTGTTTCTATTTCATGGGTGAGTTAATTCTATCCCTATTCCCAGTTCTGATTTCCCTCTATCATATTTCCCCTTTTATTCTTCCCTCTCTTTTACTCTGTCCCTTCTCAAAAATTCATTTTGCTTCTGACCACCATTTCCCCCAATTTACCCTCCTTTCCATCAATCTCCTGGCTTTTCTGATCGCCCTACCTATAGGGTAAGATTTATACACGACTGAGTGTGTATGCTATTCCCTCTTTGAGTCAATTACTTTCAAAGTAAGGGTCAAGTGTCACTCCCCCCCCCATTTTCTCCTTCATTGTAAAAGCTCTTCCTTTCATTATTCTTTTGTGAGACAATTTTCCCCATTATGCCTCTTTCTTCCTCATCTTCCCAGTGCATTCCCCCTTTCTCACCCCTTAATTTGATTTTTAAAATTCACACCTGTGCCCTCTGTTTATGTATACTCTTTCTAACTGTCCTAATAATGATATAGTCCTTAGGAGTTACAAGTATCACATTCTCATGTAGGAATGTAAACAGTTTAACCTTATTGACACGATTTCTCTTTCATGGTTACCTTATGCTTCTCTTTAGTCTTATATTAGAGTCAAAATTTCTATTCAGAACTGCTCTTTTTAGCATGGATGCCTGAAAGTCCTCTATTTCATTAACTGTTTATTTGCCCCCAAAAGGAGTGTACTCAGGTTTGCTGAGTAGGTTATTCTTAATTATATTCCTAGTCCCTTTACCTTCCAGAATATCATATTCTAAATTCTCTGATCCTTTAATGCAGAAGCTTCTAAACTTTGTGTTACCCTGATTGTGGTTCCATGATATTTGAATTGTTTCTTTCTAGCTGCTTGTACTATATTCTCCTTGACCTGGGAGTTCTTGAATTTGGCTATAATGTTTCTTGTAGTTTTTATTTTAGGATCTCTTTTAGGAAGTGATTAATGGATTCTTATTAATTTTATAATTATAAATTTTTTGACAGTACATATGCATGGGTAATTTTTTTACAACATTATCCCTTGTATTCATTTTTCCAAATTTTCCCCTTCTTTCCTCTACTCCCTCCCCTAGATGATAGACAATCCCATACATTTTACATGTGTTACAATATAACCTAGAAACAATATATGTGTAAATCCCATTTTCTTGTTGCACCTTAAGAATTGGATTCCAAAGGTATAAGTAACCTGGGTAGATAGACAGTAGTGCTAACAGTTTACATTCATTTCCCAGTGTTCCTTCTCTGTGTGTAGTTGTTTCTGTCCATCATTGATCAACTGGAAGTGAGTTGGATCTTCTTTATGTTGAAGATTTCCACTTCCATCAGAATACATCCTCATACAGTATTGTTGTTGAAGTGTATAGTGATCTTCTGGTTCTGCTCATTTCACTCAGCATCAGTTCATGTAAATCTCTTAATGGATTCTTTCAATTTCGATTTTTACCTTCTGGGTCTAGGATATCAGGACAGCCCTCTCTGGTAATTTCTTGAATATGATGTCTAGATTCTTTTTATGATTATGGCTTTTAGATAGTCCAAGTTTTTTAGGCCAGTTGTTTTTCCAATGAGTTATTTCACATTTTCTTCTATTTTAAAATTATTTTTATTTTTAAATTGTTGATGTCTTGTGAAGTCATTAGCTTTCACTTGTCCATTTCTAAATTTTAAGGAATTATTTTCTTCAATTAGCTTTTGTATAATTTTTCCCATTTGTCCAGTTCTATGTTTTTTTGTTTTGTTTTGTTTTATTTTTTGCTGAAGTAATTGGGATTAAATGCCCAGGGTCACATAGCTAGGAAATGTTAAATGTCTGAGGTCATATTTGAACTCAGATCTTCTTGACTTCAGGGCTGGTGCTCTATCCACTGTGCCACCTAGCTGTCCCCAGTTCTATGTTTTAAGGAATTCTTTCCTCCAGTGAATTTCTCATCTCATTTTCCACTTCACCAATTCTGTTTTTTAAAGGAGTTCTTCTCTGCAATGGATTTTGTATGCCTTTCTTTTTTGCTACTGGGCCAATTTTGTTTTTAGTATTTTTCTTCAGTATTTTTGGTGCCTCCTTTACCAAGTTGTTGATTTTCCTTTTATACTTTTTTTTATCCCTCCCATTTCTCTTCCATTTTTCTTCTGTTATTTAGTTTTATAAATCCTTTTTTAACTCTTCCAGGAATTATTTTGGGGTCTGTGACCATTTGCACTTTTCTTTGAATATTTTCATGTAGTTGTTTTGATTTCTGAGTGTTTTTTTTTAATTTTTCTGAGTTTGTGTCTTGATTTTCCCAGTTACATAATCTGTTTTTATGGTCATATTCTTTCTTGGCTATTTGCTCATTTTCCCAGATTATTTCTTGATTTTTAATTTTATGTTAAAGTGATGACAAATACTCTTCTCTGTCCTGGAACTGTGACAAGAGTCCCCACTCTTATGGCCATAAACACTAGTGTACTAGTACTTTTCCTGGCCCCAGAATCACAACCTAGATCTTCGCATGGGCAATAAAACAGAATTGTGTTCCCACTGCCAGAAAAGGGTCCTTTGCAATCTTCTTCTGATCAGTTGTCTGATCTCTTTACTTGAGAGCTCTTGAATCTACCCCCACCAATGTAGTTACTTTTAAGGCCTATTGCTGGCTTTCCAAGTTGTACTCCACTATACTCCAGGTTTGATAACAGACCTTTCCTTCTAACCTTCTAAATTGTCTTGGGCTGGAAAATTGTTTTACTCCAACTTGTTTTGGATTTTGCTTCTTCAGAATTTCATTTGGCACATTAAAGTTGCTTGGAGGGGAATTTGAGAGAGCTCAGGTGAATCCCTGCTTTTACTCCACCATCTTAGTTCCAACCGAAAAGCTCACACTCTAATGGAGGCTTTCACCCTCAGTGACATAGCTATGGTTTTATCATTGAATATCCTTGTTTGGGAAGTATTTGCTGATGAATATAAGAAATTGGTGATATTTAGCCTGGAGAAGAGAATATGATATAATAGATGCTGACCTGAAGTCAGGAAGATCTGAATTTAAATCTTGCCTCAGTCATTTATTAGCTGAATGACACTGAGCTAGTCACTTCCTTTTCAGAGAAGTCGTCTTTGCCTGGAAAGTTGGTAGAAAAATACCTCTCTCTCAGAGCTGTTTTGAGAGTCAAATGAAAAAATGTTTACAAATATTCTTCCAACTCTAAAATACTTTGAAACAAGAGTTAAGACTATTTTCATAAATATCCTCAAGTATTTGAATAGGTTCTTTTGTGGGAGAAGGATAAATCAATCAATAAACATTTATTAAGAGCCTGTTATGTGCTAAGAGTTGAGGATTCAAAAAGAGGCAAAAAAGTTCTTGTTCTCAAAGGAGTTGTCAAGTGCAAACAAATATATACAATAAATAGGAAATGATTAATAGAGAGAAAACACTAGAATTAACAAGGGCTGAGACTTGTTCTGCTTAGCCCCAGAGTATAGAATTGACTAATTTAGGTTTAATGAAAGAGACTAGAAAAAAATCACTTATTAAGATAAAGTCAAAAAATCTGAATTGAAATCCCATCTGACATGTGGCTCTGGAAAAACCACTTAATCCCTCTGGGCCTCAGTTTCCTCATCTGTAAAATCATAGGGTTAGACTATGGCCTCTAGGGTCCCTTTTATCTTTAGATCCAGGGTTTAGTAGAGCTATATTCAAAAGGACAGACTATCCCAGGAAGTTGTTGGTTCCTCTTTAATTGTGAGTCTTCAAGGAGAGGCTAGTTGACAGCTTACTGGAGATATTATTATAGAGGGCTTTCTTGTTCAAGTATATATGGGATTAGATGGTCTCTTCTTATGTGATCTTTTTATATTCACACTTGCAGCTAATGACATAGTTGTAATCCCATGACCAAGGGTCCTTAAAATTATTATTTATGGCATCGATCCCTTTGCAGTCTGATTAAGCTTATGAAACCATTCCCAGAAACTTGTTTGTAGCCTATGTTCATAATTGTGAAAAATGTGAAATTTCAGTTAGAGATTGGTGAAAATAAAGATGGATATTTTCCCCATTCAAGTTCATAGTTCTCCTGAAGCTATCCATAGACTCTTTGGGATCCACAGATCCAAATTAAGAACCCCCTACCCTAGATTTTTTCAGCAAGTAAGGACTTCTGGGGCCAGGACGCCTTACCTCCTCAGTGACATGTCTCTGATATATGTGACAATGTTGAAAAAAGAGTCTACTCACTTTCAGAGTATTATCTGGTAGAGTTCACATTGGTGAGATTTTGGCTTTTGTCATCATAGCTAATTGCCAAGAAATAAATAAAACTGAAGCCAGAAGGAGCTGGGAAAATGGAAGGATTGTCTATGGCCTCATTTCCCTTGCAGGGTTATTAGTTGGCTGCCTCCCTCTGTGACATCAGAACTCCAAAGATGGACAGCTACTCTTGGGGTTCAAAACTGATCAAAGAAAGCCCTGAAGAGGTCTGACTAGGCATGGTTAGCAATGTCAGAGTCACAGCCAGCTCACAGCTGGTTCAAATAAACTGACCCAGAGGTCAGGTTTCATGAGGGCTGGGTCACCACATAGCATCAAGAGCTGTCAATGACCTTCCAACCAGTGGCTGCCTCCAATCTTTTAGAGGGCTTTATAGGGGTAGGTCAATTATGGTGGCATTAAGTGTCTATTGTCTGTATCAGTCCCCAATGAATTACAGGGCAACTGATTGCATTTCATTACAGGAAGAAGATTTGATAGGATGAGACAAATTTAAATTTTTATTTCTAAATGCCCTCATGAATGTTATAATTTGTAGTTAGTTATTTAAAGGAACATTTTCAAAAAATCTAATTTCCTTTTATAAGTCTGGTTGGCTTCCCATTGGTACTGTTCTCAATAGTGGAATGACCAGCCAGACATAAGTTCATTCCTTCATAGCTTCTGGGATATTTTCCTTCCTGGTTCCCAATTTACAGTAGGCAGAATTCAAAGCTCAATATAGGAAGACCAAGCCACCACTCAGCCTTCTTCCTTTGAGACACTTGTGAACATTATCACACTGTCTAAAATTATCACACCTTTCTAAAATATCTCTGCTTCTCCTTCTGGATGACTCCTACCACAGAACTAACATTTTAGGGGCATCTCAGATATTTTCTTTGAGACTATCTCATGGCCCCTGTGGGTAACTTTCCCACACTTCTTGCTTTCTTAGCCCCTCATATGTGCTTTTTTCTCATTAGGATGTAAACTCCTTTAAGGCAGGGGCTGTCTTGCTTGCTTGTATTTGTATTTGTATAGGGACAGTGCCTGACACATAGTAAATGCTTAATAAATGCTTTCTTTCTATCTCATCTTTCTCTCCTTTCTCTTCCTTCTTTGCTTCTTTCTCTTCCTTCATTATCTTTATTGTTCTCTCATGAATGTGTTTAGCTTGACCCTGCAGGTCATTGCAAGGAACAATGGATGGAAACTGTAGAGATGCAGATTAGGTTTCCCTAAAGATACCAACTTTGTGACAATGAGAATGATCCCTAAATGAAATAGACTCCTTTAATAGGTGGTTGATTCCTTTTTTTAATTAATTTTATAATTATAACTTTTTTTGACAGTACATATGCATGGGTAATATTTTACATTATCCCTTGTACTCCCTTCTGTTCCAAATTTTTCCCCTCCTTCCCTCCACCCCGTCCCCTAGATGGCAGGCATTCCCATACATATTAAATATCTTATAGTATATCCTAGGTACAATATATATGTGCAGAAGTGAATTTTGTTGTTGTTGTTGCAAAGGAAGAATTGGATTCAGAAGGTAAAAATAACCTGGGGAGAAAAAATAAAAAATGCAAACAGTTTACACTCATTTCCCAGTGTTTCTTCTCTGGATGTAGCTGATTGTGTCCATCATTGATCAATTGGAACTGAATTAGATCTTCTCTATGTTGAAGATATCCACTTCCATCAGAATCCATCCTCATACAGTTATCATTGTTGAAGTGTATAGTGATCCCCTAGTTCTGCTCATTTCACTCAGCAGGTTGATTCCTTTTTTAATAGACATCTTCAAGGAGAGACTGGATGAATATTTGCCAGAGTTGTTTATAGTAGATTTCTATTCAGATTGGAGGTAGGTTGGGTGGTATTTGAGCTGAGTATTCTGATCCAGTTCTGGTGAAATGGTCAAAAGACTGGCCCCCTCATCCCTGGGTCAAGGGGCCTCAGGCTTATAGGAAAATGTTGCTTAAACTAAATTAAGGGAAATGTTATGTTCAGACTGGGCCCCATCCCCCGGTTCATGAGACCCTAGACTTTCCGAGAAGTGTGTGTCTAACAAAGTCAGGACAACATTACAAAACATGCTGACAGGTTCCGTTGTGTGCTCACTCTCATCAAGACACTTCCCCATTTTATTTTATTTTATTTTATTTCATTTTTTTGAGGCTGGGGTTAAGTGACTTGCCCAGGGTCACACAGCTAGGAAGTGTTAAGTGTCTGAGATCAGATTTGAACTCGAGTCCTTCTGACTTCAGGGCTGGTGCTCGTATCCACTGCGCCATCTAGCTGCCCCCACTTCCCCATTTTAAATGAGAAACTGTGTCAGTGATTCCCAAAATTTGTAACCGCAAGGCTGTACCAGGATGTGGCAAATGGGCTTAAAAGTGTACCTCACTAAAGGTTTGGGGCTGATCTCTACTAGCCTGTCTAGTAGAGTCAGTCACCGGCTGGCTAATAAATGATGCTTTAAATTGAATAATCTTGTCAGAGCTGTCTTTCTTGTGTTAGTCCATTTCATTAGGAATATCTGTTTTTAAGATTCTGAAATCATTCTAATTTTCTTCTTCCTCACCATCTTCCACCAATTTCTCCTTCTTTCCCCCTCCATTTATTCCCTTTCATTGTCTCTATTGCTTCCTCTTCCTCCATCTTTTCTATCTTTTCCTCTATCCCTCTTTCTCTACTCCTCCATCTTTTCTTCTTCATGTTTTTCTTTTTAATTAAAGCTCCCCCTTTTCTGTAAACAAATGAACTTTCTCATATTTGTGTTTGCTGATGAGATCATTTCCTCAGGATGACAAAAAATCTTCCTGACCTTCTTCAGCCATTGTCTTCGGTTGACAATGGAATTGATTCAAAATATCTGTCGCTTCTATTTTTTTATTTCCTTTTGGGCAGGTTAGGATAGTGATTGGTTGAGGAGGAGGGAGAAAAAATATTGCCTAGGAAGCATGGGGCAGGTCAAGTTCTTCTCCATTCCCCAATTCCCATGCATGGAAATTCTGAAGATTCTCAGGAGCTTTTGTGTGATTTGAAAACCTGCTTTGACTTTTAGGTCCCACAACTGGCCTATAAACATGCATTATGAAGGAGGAACTGAGTGTATATGTCAAGTAAAAGGAAGTGAGGCTTCCAAAGACTAGAATCAGATTGTAACAGAAAAGAAAATTGGCCTGGGCATCCAGATCCATGAATCCAAGTCTCAGTCCTTCCTGCCACTAGCTGTGTGATCATTGAGGAGCAGGGAAAGAATCTTGGATTTGGAATCAGAGGATTTGGATCTAAATCCCAGCTTAATAATTTGATACTTGTGTCATGTAACTTCTCTGGGTCTCAGTTTCTTTAATTGCAAAATGATGATGCAATACTAATCATGGAGTGCCTGCTGACTGGGACCAAAAGCATCTAGGATCCTCCTATACTTGCTAAATTTTGGTGGTCTTCTTCAAGACAACTCAATTCTCAATTCCCAGCTTCATAGGAGCCCTTTCTTACTCTTCCCTTATTGTTAGTACCTTTAAAGCCCTTTGAGATCATCTTTCACCTATTTGTTTATAACTTGTATGTATCTGGCAAGTCAACAAACTCTTCCCTTAATAGAAGACAAGCTTATCAAGGACAGGGGCTGTTTTTACTTTTCTTTGTATATTCAGTATTTAGCAGTGCTCAGTATATAGTTCTGAATCATATAATAGGAATTAATACATGCTTTTTGATTGCTTAATTAATTGATTGTTCCTGTGACTAACAGGGACAAAGAGGTGAGGCTTTCAAAATCTGGCCCCATATTTTCAGAGTCAGAGAAGCTCACCAGAAAATTCAATAAGGGAATATGAGGGGAAATTACTCTCCTCAAGAGAGTGTTACTCGAGAATACATTATTTGACCTCTAAAGTTCCTTCAAGATCCAAAGTTTGATTGTTGGTGGAGTTGTGAACTGATTCAACCATTCTGTAGAGCAATTTGGAATTATGCCCAAAGGGCTATCAAACTGTGCATACTCTTTGACCCAGCAGTGTCCCTATTGAGTTTGTACTGCAAAAAGATCATAAAAATGGGAAAGGACCCATATGTGCAAAAATGTTTGTAGTAGTCCTTTTTGTAGTGACAAGGGACTGGAAACTGAGTGGATACCCATTAGTTGGGGAATGGCTGACTAAGTTATGATATATGAATTTTTTAATTTTTAGATTTTTTTCTGATTTTCTTTTTTTTAATTAATGCTTTTTATTTTCAAAATATATGCATGAATATTTTTCAACATTAATCCTTGCAAAACACTTTGTGTTCCAAATTTTCCCCTTACCCCCCCACCCCTTCCCAGATGGCAAGTAATCCAATATATGTTAAATATGTTTAAATTCATGTTAAATATTTTAAAAATACATGTTAAATCCAATATATGTATATGAAAAAAAATGAGAAAGAAAACAAAATGCAAGAGAGCAACAATAAAAAGAGTGAAAATGCTATGTTGTGATCCACACTCAGTTCCCATAGTTCTCTCTCTGGATAGAGATGACTGTCTTCATCACAAGATCATTGGAACTGGCCTGAATCATCTCCTTGTTGGAAAGAGTCACATCCATCAGAACTGATCATGGTATAATCTTGTTTCCCTGTACAATGATCTCCTGGTTCTACTCACTTCACTTAGCTCACATAAGTCTCCAGGCCTCTCTGAAATCATCCTGCTAATCATTTCTTATAGAACAATAATATTCCAGGAACTGGAGTCCAGAGAGAAGACTGGAAACTGAGCATAAAGCATTTTCACTCTTTTTGTTGTTGTTTGCATTTTGTTTTCTCATTTTTCCCTTTTTGATCTGGCTTTTCTTGTGCATCAGGATAATTGTGGAAATATGTATAGAAAAATTGCACATGTTTAACATACATAGAATTAATTACTGTCTGGTGGTTGGAGGGAAGGGAGGGAAAAAATTTGGAACACAGGGTTTTGCAGGGGTGAATGTTGAAAATTATCAATTCATATGTTTTGAAAATAAGAAGATTTAATAATAATAAAAAAGATCTAAAGTTTGATCATATGAAATCCTTTCCCCTCTCTGGACCTCAGCTTTCTTGCAGGAAAAAAAAAAGATGTTAGAGATGGTTTTAAACATCCCTTCCAGTTTAAAAAAATCTGTTTTTCTATGATTTTCTCTGAGTTGAATACTAATCCCCCTCTTTTTTCACTAGTCTAGGAATGGACACAGGGCAGTCCCAAAGAGACTTAGAGACATGTCTCATCTTGCCATGACCAAATGAGGCATCTGTGATGAGGCAAAATCCATCAATGAGACCTCATGTGATGGGCCTGTTTGAAATGGTCCTTTGTCTGCTTCAATTATAAATGTGGAAATGACTATAGCCCATCATAAAAATGTAGAGATCTCCCCGCAATTCCACCGAGTGCTGGGTCTTGAGCATCACCCTTTCTCTGTTGGCTCCTGGTAGAAGGTGCTCCAGGGAATCACAAAAACCAATTTCAGATTTTTTCTGAAAGGAGAATTTGGAAGAAGATCAGAGGCAATGCTAGTGAACCTGGGACAATGAGAGGAAAAGAGCAAGCTGGAGAAAAAGAAAGATGAAGGAAGAGAAAGAAGGAAGGAAGAAATACCAGTAGGCTAGCATGTACACAACATGCATTCATATGTAGAAGCTTACCCTCAGAAAAGGGCAGTTAAGATAGGGAAGAAACTAGAAACGATGCCCTACAAACAGACTGTACTTGAAGGAAGGAAGTTTCTTAATATCAGAGTAGCCATCATGGAGAATCATTAGACTTATTCTGCTTAGTTCTGGAATACAGAACAAGAACAATGAGTAGATCTAATAGGGAAGTAGATATCCATTGAATATAAGGCAGACATTCAAATAAACTTCTTATTGAACTTGTAGTCCCTAGGGATATGAACAAAATTTAAATTGTACACATGGAGAAAGCTCAGAATTTTATATCTAAAAGCCCTAAGAATAGCAGTGACTCTGAGACCACAGGTCCAGCTCCTACAAACATGGAAGTAACTCCTATATAGATGTGACTTGACCCCTGCCTCCACAGTAGCTAAAACCCCTGCTTTTCCAGAAATCATTGAAAACATAACTACCAAAAACCCAGTTTTTGACACCAAAATTCTTGTCTCTGGCCCAGGGTCTAGTATCAAAAACAGACACTTTTTTATCAATGGAAATGACACTTAAAAAGTGATTTACCATCTGTTTTGCTCCCACATCTTCCATCTACTTGGCATGCATTTTGTATATGCAGAGTGATTTTCATGGGGCTCCCCCATTAGATTATAAGCTTCTTAAGCACAGGAACTATGTTTTTTGCCTTTCTCTGAATTCACAGTCTAAGAATATTGAAAGGCATTGTTAGTACTTAACAAATGTATCTTCCCCCTACCCTCTACTTAGTAATAATTTTCCTCCAATTATATGTAAAGATAATTTTCAATATTCATTTTATAGGATTTTGAGTTACAATTTTTTCTCTCTCGTTTCCTTCCCTCCCTTCTCCCCAAGATGGCAAACAATGGGAAAAACTACAAGAAAGAAAAAACAAAAAAGTAAAAAATAGTATGCTTCAAACTGCATTTAGACTGTACAGTTCTTTCTCTGTATATAGATAACATTTTCCATCATGAATCCTTTGGAATTGTCTTGCATAAGCGCATTGCTGAGAAGAGCTAGGTCTTAGAAATTTGCCTCAGATTTCTACATATTTTAGAAAGAAGGCCTTTAACAGAAACATTGGCAGTAAAAAAATTTTCCCCAGCTTTTTGCTTTTTTTTCCCTAATCTTGGTTGTATTGGCTTTGCTTGTGCAAAACCTTTTAAATGTAATGTAATTGAAATTATACATTTTGTGTTTGTGGCAGCCCTTTTCGTAGTGGCTAGAAACTTGAAGATGAATGGATGTCCATCAATTGGAGAATGGTTGGGTAAATTGTGGTATATGAAGGTTATGGAATATTATTGCTCTGTAAGAAATGACCAGCAGGAGGAATACAGAGAGGCTTGGAGAGATTTACATCAACTGATGCTGAGTGAAATGAGCAGAACCAGAAAATCGCTGTACACTTTGACAATGCTGTATGAAGATGTATTCTGATGGATGTGGATATCTTCAACATAAAGTAGATCCCACTCACTTCCAGTTGATCAATGATGGACGGAAACAACTACACCCAGAGAAGGAACACTGGGAAGTGAATGTAAATTGTTAGCACTACTGTCTATCTACCAAGGTTACTTACACCTTCGGAATCCAATTCTTAACGTGCAATAAGAAAATAGGATTTACACACATATATTGTATCTAGGTTATACTGTAACATATGTAAAATGTATGGGATTGCCTGTCATCTAGGGGAGGGAGTAGAGGGAAGGAGGGGAAAATTTGGAAAAATGAATACAAGGGATAATGTTATTAAAAAATTACTCATGCATATATACTGTCAAAAATTTATAATTATAAAATTAAAAATATATATATACATTTTGCTTTTCATAATGTTCTCTATCTTGTTTGGATGTAAATTCTTCTCCACAGATCTGACAGGTAAACTATCCCTTGCTCTTCTAATGTATGAATATATTATCACCCTTTATGTCTAAATCATGTATCCATTTTGATCTTATCTTGGTATAGTATGTGAGGTGTTGTTTATACCTTGTTTCTGCCATACTATTTCTAGTGTTCCCAGAAGTAATTTTTTTTAAATAGTGAATTTTTATTTCAGAAGCTGGAGTCTTTAGGTTTATCAAACAGATTACTATAGTCATTGATTACTGTGTCTTGTGTACCTAAACTCTTCCACTGAGCCATCACTCTGTTTCCTAGCCAACACCAAATGTTTTTTTATTTGATTTTATACAATTAGGCCACCTTCCTATGCAATTTTTCATTAATTCCCCTGATATTCTTGACATTTTGTTCTTCCAGATGAATTTTGTTATTATTTTTTCTAGCTCTACAAAATCATATTTTGGTAGTTTGATTGCTATGGCACTGAACAAGTAAATTAATTTAGGTAGAATTGTCCTTTTTTAGTATATTAGCTCAGCCTACCCACAAGAACTTGATATTCTTCCAATTGTGAAATATAACTTGTATGAAAAGCATTTTATAATTGTGTTTATATAATTCTTGGGTTTGTCTTGCCTGCTAGACTCTCAAATATTTTATATTGTCTCCAGTTTTTAAAAATGGAATTTCCCTTTCTATTTATTGTGATTTATGCGGGTTTATTTTATATCCTGCTGAAGTTGTTAATTATTTCAATTAGTTTTAGTTGATTCTCTAGGATTCTTTGAGTATACCATCATATTATCTGCAAATAAATGCGATTTTGCTTCTTCATTGCCTATTTTAATTCTTTCAATTTATTTTTTCTTCTCTCATTGCTAAAGTTAACATAAAGAGTGCTATATTGAATGATAGAGGTGATAACAGGCATCCTTGTTTCATCCCTGATCTTATTGGTAATGTTTCTACCTTATTCGAATCATATATAATGCTTACTGATGGTTTTAAATAGATACTGTTTATCATTTTAAGGAAAACTCCATTTATTCCTATGCTCTCTAGTGTTTTTAAAATAGTAATGATGCTGAATTTTGTCAAAAGCTTTTTCTGCATTTATTGACATAATCATGATTTCTGATTTTTATTATCAATATGGTCCAATTATCCCTATAATTTTTTCTAATAACAAATGCTTCCTGACTTACTGCACTCCAAAGACCACAGATCTTTTATCCAACTTGAAGCTAATCATTTTATATTGTCTTTCCTGATTAGAATGCAAGTTCTTTACAGACAATTCTCAGATGATGAAATTGAAACTATTTCCATTCATATGAAAGAGTGTTCCAAATCACTACTGATCAGAGAAATGCAAATTAAGACAACTCTGAGATACCACTACACACCTGTCAGATTGGCTAAGATGACAGGAACAAATAATGATGAATGTTGGAGGGGATGTGGGAAAACTGGGACACTGATACATTGTTGGTGGAGTTGTGAAAGAATCCAGCCATTCTGGAGAGTAATCTGGAATTATGCCCAAAAAGTTATCAAAATGTGCATACCCTTTGACCCAGCATTGCTGTTATTGGGATTATATCCCAAAGAAATACTAAAGAGTAGAAAGGGACCTGTATGTGCCAAAATGTTTGTGGCAGCTCTTTTTGTTGTAGCTAGAAACTGGAAGTTGAATGGATGTCCATCAATTGGAGAATGGTTGGGTAAATTGTGGTATATGAAGGTTATGGAATATTATTGCTCTGTAAGAAATGACCAGCAGGAGGAATACAGAGAGGCTTGGAGAGACTTAAATCAACTGTTGCTGAGTGAAATGAGCAGAACCAGAAGATCACTATACACTTCAACAACAATACTGTATGAGGATGTATTCTGATGGAAGTGGAAATCTTCAACATAAAGAAGATCCCACTCACTTCCAGTTGATCAATGATGGACAGAAATAACTATACCCAGAGAAGGAACACTGGGAAGCGAATGTAAATTGTTAGCACTACTGTCTATCTACCCAGGTTACTTATACCTTCGGAAGCTAATAATTAATGTGCAACAAGAAAATGGTATTTACACACATATATTGTATCTAGGTTATATTGTAACACATGTAAAATGTATGGGATTACCTGCCATCGGGGGGAGGGAGTGGAGGGAAGGAGGGGATAATTTGGAAAAATGAATAAAAAAAATGCACAGATAAAAAAGAAATGCCCATTTTATTTTGTGCTTAATTCTGGAATAAAATTGAACACAATTTAAAAATAAAAATAAAATAAAGCAACAACAAAAAAAAGAATGCAAGTTCTTTGAAAGCAGAGACTATCTTTTTTATTTGCATCCCTAGCAGTTAGCACAATGGATAACAAATGTTTAATAAATACATTTACATTTTTTCATATCCCAAAAAGAATTCTTATTCAGGTATAAGTTGGACTAAATAGCCCATCTTTAGCTCTCTGTTTCTTTCTCTTTTCTCTCTGTATATGTGTATATGTATATACAAATCCAACCCATACCTTATTGGGAATCTTCTGGCCAATGCCTTGCAAAAGTAATCCTCCAGTTCCTGCTTAGTGACTTCTAGGAAAGAAGAGCCCACTCTTTCACAAAGCAGTCCATCTCATTTTTAAAATATTTAGCATGTTTCAATATGCATTCAAACACCATTAGTTCTTTCTCTGATGATGGATAACATTTTTTTTATTATAAGCCCTTCAGAATTGTCTTGGATTACTGCAATGTCAAGAATAATTATTTCATTTATAGTTGGTCATCTTACAATATTGCTGTTATTTTGTATTTTGCATCAGCTCATGGAGGTCTTTAAGGTTTTTCTGAGAGCATCCTGCTCTTTATTTACCATAACATAACAATATTCCATCACAATTGCATATCGCAGTTTATTCAGCTATTCTCCAATTAATGGGTATTCTCTCAATTTTCAACTTTTTTGTCCCCAGGAAAAAGCCGGATAGCTTTAATCCTTACAAGTTTTTTCCTCCTAAATTCAAGTTAAAATTTGTCCTTGAGAATTTGCTTCATTGTTCCCAATTCTTTCTTCCAGAGCTAAGCAGAAAAGGCATAATCTCTTTCCCATGGAATAGAATTTCAAAAACTTGAGGATAGCTAAGTCTTCTCTTTTCCAAGCTAAACCTTCCCAGCTACCAAAACCAGAAGATTTTATATTTTATACTAGGAGCAGTAGAAGGGCATTTGGGTTTATTAGGTGGCGATGATATGGTTAGCCCTGTGTTTTAAGGAAATAATTTTGTAAATTGAATATAGGATGGACTTGCATGAAGAGAGATTTGAGACAGACAAACCAATTAGAAAGCTATTGAAAAAGTCCAGGAATGAAGTGATGGGGCTACTAGATACTGGAGTGGATAGAGTCCTGGACTTGGAAACAGAAAGAATTGAGTTCAAATTTGGCTTCAACTGCTTAGTTACGATGTGACCCTGGGCAAGTCATAGCTCATTGGACTGAATTGGAGAGAAATGGAATTCTGAATTTGGGGAGTAGTGAGAAGATTTTGATTGAAGTATAGTGTGCAAAAGGAAAGTTGTATGTTATGAAAAGAGTACTATCTTTGGTTAGTTAGAAGACAGGGGTTCAAATGCCACTTCTGACATTTACTATTACTATGATCTTGGGTGAGACACCTTTCCTTTCTGAGCCTCAGTTTCCTCATCTATTAAAATGGTGGGGTTGGATCTTAAAGGTCCTTTATATATCTATGATACTAAGAATAATATGAAATAAACCTATAAAAATAGGCTAGCACCAGATTGTGAAAGGCTGATATTTCACAATTTCTCTTACAGGCAATAGGTAGCCCCTGAAGACTCTTGAACAGGGGAGTGACATGATTATCCTTGTCCTTTAGGAATATCAATTTGATGGCTGTGTGAAAGATGATTTAGGAAGGGGAGAGCTTGGAAACTGGAAATCCAATTAGGAAACTTTTGCTATTGTCCAAGTGAGAGAGGATGATTTTTTATTTATTCACTTTTCTTATCCTGTCATTTAGCTGTGTAAATAAATAGAAGGGGACAGATATGACAGATGTTGTGGAGGTAGAATGGACAAGACTTGACAACTAATTGGATATGGAGGTGGGGTGGGAGTAGGAGCAGGACGAGGGATGAGTTGAGGATGAATCCAAGGTGGCAAACTTAGTAACTGGGATGGTGGCTGTGTCCTATACTGAAACAAAGGCATTAAGAAGAAAGAGATTTTTGGGGGAAGAATAGTGAGTTCTGTCTGGTATGTATTGAATTGGAGATTCTTGTGGGTCCTCTCTCTCTTTGAAGCCATAGTCTCCATCTCTCTTATCTAGCACTCTTTCTATTGGCTCCATGCTGTCATGGCTGTGGGGCTAAACAGAAGGGAGAGTCAAAGAATTTGCCAGCATTTTTAGCCCAGTGTCTTATAGACAGTACTGTGAAAATCAAATTCAGAAGAGATTGGGTTGACATAGACATGGGAATCATCTTCAGAGAGATAACTGAATCTGTGAAAGCTGATAAGACCACTAAAAGAAAGAGTATAGAATTAGGGAAGAAGAGAGCTTTGGGGGAATATTAGGGGATGGGACATGGATAATGAAGCAACAACGATTCAGAAGTGGTAAGACAAGTAGGAGGAGAATAAGGAGGGAGCAATATCATCAAAGGAGGAGAAAATACTCAGGAGAAGGGGTGGTCAAAGCCTGCAAAGGGGTCAAGGAGGACAATAAAGTAGGGAGAAATAAGATAAAAACATAAGTTACTATAGAAATAAACAGAGGAGGTGCAAACAAAGGGATGGGGAAGATTCTCATTGGAGGATCAATGAAAACTTCTTGGAAAAGGTACATTATGAATATATGGAAAGATTTCTGTTGATAGAGATGTGACAGAGGAGGATATGGAGAAGGAAGAGAAGGGGGAGACGAGGGAATAAGAGGAGGATGAGGATGAAGAAGTAACCATTCAGGCATGGGGGTGAGGAGGCAGATAGTGGAGGACCTTGATTGTTAGGTAGAGGAGTTTGCAATTTTTCAAGAAGCAGTGGGAGCCACCGAAGGTTTTTGATTACATGAGTAACCTCATCAGAATAATGCATTGCTAAGTAGATCAGTTTGGCACGCTGGAGAATACATTGAAGAGGGGAGAGATTGAAGGCATGAAACTAATAATAATAATAATAACTAGCATTGGCATAGTGTTTTAAGATTTGCTTGACTTATAAATATCTCATTTAATCCTCATATCAAAATAACTGGGATGATGGCTGTACCCTATACAGAAATGGAGGCATTAAGAAGAAAGAAATTTGGGGAGTAAGAGTAGTGAGTCTGTTTGGTATATGTTGAACTGGAGATGCTTGTGAGTCCTTTGTCTTTGAACCCATACTCGGTCTTTCTCTGTAAGGTGAGGGTTGTCTCTATTTTACAGATGAGGAAACTGTGGCTGAGGGATGTTAAGAACCATTTGGAGACTATCACAATAATTCATGCAAGATGTAAGAAGAGTCAGAACTGGGGTGATGGCCATGGATGGAAAAAGGATCTGAAGATATTTCCCTTTTTTCCTTGCACAGATCAAGGACCATCATCGTGGAATGGAACACATAATGCAAGTCTTTGCAATAATTTGATTAGTTTTACTGAATTGTTTTTTTTCCTATTTTTATTTGTTAGAGTAATTGGGTCTTTGGGAGAGGGGTGAGAAGGGATACACTGGGAAATATAGGTGGTATTAAGTGTCATGATGTAGTATGACTTGAAGTCAGGAGTAACCTAGTTTTGAGCCCTGTCTGCTAGATCCATCAGCCTGGGAAAGCTCAGGATCATAAAATCACAGATTTAGAACTGGAAAGAGCCAGAGGCCATTGAATCCAATGCTTTCATTTTACAGTTGAGGAAACTGAGTCTCAGACAGACAAAATGGCTTGTCCAGTAACAATGATCACTTGCCTTGTATCACCTCAAGCTCTCTGAGACTCATCTATAAAGCAGGGATCATGATGGCATTAACATCCCACTGTTATTGTGAGCGGAGAATAGAATGTGATGCAGTAGAAAGAGAAGGGAATTTTCCTGATGAACTCAGCATTAGGGCAACTGAGTTCAAATTGAGCGACTGCTGCTCTGTGAGTTCTAGCAAGTAGTCTAACCTTCAGGGGCCTTATTTTGCTGCTGTTCACGATGATCATTCTTTATTTTTCTTCCATTTGGGATTTTCTTGGCTAAGATACTTCAGTGGTTTGTCACTTCCTTCTCCAGTTCATTTTATAGGGGAAACTGAAGTGAAAAGGGTTAAGTGGCTTGCCCAAGGTCTCACAGTTAGTAAGTGTCTGAGACCAGATTTACACTCAGGTAGACAAGTTTTCCTAACTCCAAGCCTGGTTCTCTCTCCACTGCACCATTTGCCTGTCCCACTAAAACGAATAGGGCTGCATTAAACACCCTCTAAGGTCCCTTTTTATCTTTATGCCTAAAATCCTATGAGATGGTGCCTGGAAAATGCTTTGCAAAACTTGGAGCGTTATATGAATGCCATTTGTTGTTATTATCATTGCTAGATTTAAACCTGGAAGGGGTCTTAGAGGTCATCCAAGCCAATCCCCTCATTTGAGTCCTCCAGCTTAACCCTTTCATTTTACAAATGAAGAAACAGAAGCATAGAAGTGATTTACTCAAGCTCCCCTAAGCATTAAGTGTCAGAGGTAGGATTTGAAGCTGGGGCTTTTGTGTCGATCTAGAAGCTTTCTCTTTGCCCCAAGCTGCCATGGATTGGCTGAGGGGAAGACGGGGAGGAAGGAGAAAGAAGAAAGAGATGATCCCAAAGTTTTGAGTTTTAGTGTTGGGGAGGCAGTGGTGCTGATGGAGACTGGGAGAAGCTAAGAGTGGTTGTCCAGAACGCCACTCATCTGTCAAACCAGGTGGCCTATCTCTCCCACCACAGATCAGAGCTCTCTCTCAAACAGAGGCTGTCTGTATGTCTGTCTCACTGGCTCGAGGGCTATCTGTCTTGGGCCTCTCCAGATCCTATCAGCCTTAAGCATAATTGACTGCTCTGTGCCATCTTTCTGACTCTGCCCACTTCAGCCCACCTGCCTGTCCAATCCCTATTGGCCCATCAGAAATATATATGTCCTCCTGTCACCAACTTCCATCTCTCCACCATCTGCAGCTCCAGGACTGGAGGTAGAAAGGGCTGCCCAAGGCAGCTGGTTTGGGATGGTATGGGAATAGCTGAAATGGCATATTAGACATGTAAGGAAGCCAATACAGGCTGATACTAATTTCATCCCAACCATGAAGAAATAGCTTGGAAGCTGCACTTCAGTCTGGAGAAGCCTTTTGGCCATACTGGAGACTCTAGGTCTGTGGCCAGAGCTTTCTGGGGCATTGATGAACGAGTCAGGGCTGATACAGCTTGAACTGTCTCCTTACAAACACCGCTCGATACTTCCCCGAGTGGATCCATTTATACAGCGTGATATATAAGACCATCAAGCCGGCACTGTAATGGTCCCCGTCGGCTTCCCCTCCTTTCTTTTCCCTTGGTAGGAAGCCTGGGTATAAATTTAGGAAGACAGCTTCACTAACCTTTATAAGCTGGATTCCCCAGGGGCCTCCCCTGCCCTGCCCCAGAAGCCTTGGGCTTAAGCACCAGACCGTGTAGGTTTGGACAGGTCACATCCCCTGGCTGATCTTTCCAAATGGCCAAAACTAAAAGGGAAATTCCTGCGGCTCTTGGTGGGTGAGCATGCAACTTAGCCTATAATGATCTGCTTCAGTCTAGTTTTTATTCTACTGAACGTGGGTCATAATGGGCAATTGCCTTTGTCTCTCTGTGCCTTGATTTCCCTAGCTGTCAAATGTAAATAAGAATTCCTTCTATGCTTACCTCAAGGGGATGATAGAAATGTCAGAGATCTTAAAGGGTCACCCAGTCTAACTCCTATTGGTCTGTCAGAAATACACATTTCCACTTGTCACCCACTTTCATTCATCTATCATCTTTGGATCCAAAATAAGAGATAGAGAGGGCATCTGGCTTGGAATAGTATGGGGTGGGGGAAATATTGATAAGGAAACTGAGACACAGAGGGTTGACTTGCCCAAAGTCACTCTGCTGCCAAGGGGCAAAGCCAGGATTCAAACTGTTATCCTTTTGACTCCAAAGTTCTTTCCGTGCTGTCTTCAGGGATGATATATATTCTGTTCTTCTACAGGGAGAGTCCCAGATTCATATCTTGCCTTCAAGACCCCCTTAGAATTTAGGGACATAGAATTTGGAGCTGAGAGTAACTCAAAAGTCATCTAGACCAATTCTATTATTTGACAAAGGAGGAAACTGAGGTCCAGTGAGAGAAAAATGAGTTAAGATAACAGAAACTGAAAAATCTCATATTGTATTTAATATATGTTATCTGTTAATGTCTCTCAATAGAATATTAACTCCTTGAGGGTAGCAACTGTCTTAGTCTTGGAATTTTTAGCAGAATACTAAATTCTTGGCTTATACTTAATCAATGCTTGTTAATTGGTTGTTTGATATAATTTAACAGGTGAGGAAACTGAGGTTCAGAAATAACATGATTTGACTGAAGTTATAGCAGTAGTAAGTTTTCTTAACATTCCAAATCCAGGGTTGTTTTGTTTCATTTTTTTGCCATCACATGATAGCCAGTGAATTTACATTATGTTATGGTGTCATGGATAAGATAAAGGGGACTTAGAAACTATCTCTCCCAACTTTCTCATTTAACAGATGAGGAAACTGAGGCCCAAAGAAGTAAAGTGAATTGTCTGAATTCCCAAAGGCAATAATGATTAGGAGCCTCAAGATTTTAACTCCAAATCCTGGATTCTTCAGTGAAGGCTCTAAAAGGGCAACAGTGTGAAGGAGATTTCTATTTACAGTATATATATCTCTGTGTATATAATTGTTCCCATGCTGTCTCCCCCATTGGGCTGTGAAATCTTTGAGGGCAAAGACCATGTTTTGGCATTTCTTTGTATCCCCAGTACTAAGAGCACCTGATGTATAGGAAACATTTAATAAATGCTTGTTGACTGACTGCTCTTTCTATTGCCCCTCAAATCACACTAAGTGCCTTTTTACTGCAGCTGTTCCCATCTTATCGTTTAGTATCCTGAAGAAGGATATACCCACTTTGACCTTCCTTCCATAGGGAACGGAGGAAACGGGTATCTATTGTCTGTTATGTGCCAGGCACTATGCTAAGTTAGTGCTTTACAAATATGATCTCACTGGATTGTCACAAGAACCATGGGAGGTAGGTACCATTTTTGTCCCAATTTTATAATTGAGGAAACTGAGGCAAACATAAGAAAAGTGATTTTTCCAGGGTCACACAACTAGTACGTGTCTGAGGCTAGAACTGAACTCGGGTCTTTCTGATTCAAATTCTTGTACTTTAGCCACTGAACCACCTAACGAAGCAACTGTAATATTCCCAGAGCAAGGGAGAAAAGGAAGGTGAGACCGATCCATTTGACATGTTGTGTCATGTCTCTCCAGAGGCAGCAGTATGACAAATAAATTAGCTACAGGCTTCTGTAACTCTTCCCTCACCCCTACCCCCAAGCCTATATACACCCTCACCAGGATATACCTGTGTGAGTGTGTGAGAACTGAGGAGTTACTCTGGGCTTTGTATTGCCTGGGGGTGGGGCAGAAATTTGTGGGCCTGTGTAGGTCAGGCATTTCATGCACTCTTGGAGCTTTCAATATTCATTGAACATTCAATATGCCTAGAAATGCACTGAGTGCCCTGAGACATATAAAATTGAATAAACTCTGGGTTCCCACCCTCAAGGAGCTCAAAATCGAGACCAACATGATTTGAGAAGAAGGTACCATTTCAAGTATAAACCTTATGTTGGAGATTCTCAAGGCATGAAGAGTCCTTGTATATCCTGGAGTCTTTTCTAACTTCTATTCCTGCTCCTTGGTCATCTTTTGTCATGTTGTACCTTCCCCAGAAGACCTCTCAAGACCTGGGTCCATGCAGTCTTCAGTGGGAGTGCTTTCTTAACCTGCTATATCTAGTTGGCCCCAAATGGACCCCTGAGCACGTCTCCCAATTAATGTCCTGCCATGTTGCTCCATCAACACTCACTTTCCATTTCTTGCTGTAGAAACAATAATCAAATTGATAATACTATTGCCTCAACCAACTTGCTCTTTGATTCAACTCACTATCTCTGTGATTTCTCAGACTGACAGCCATATAGTAAAATTTATATTAGAAGTTTAAAAGATGAACCCATTTTTTATATTTTTATAGTAATTTATTTTTCCAAACATATGTGGAGACTGTTTTCAACTTTCATTTCTGTAGAATGTTGTGTTCCAAATTTTTCTCCCTCCCTCCCTTTTTCCAACTTCCCTAAGATAGCAAGCAACCTGATATAGATTAAATATGTGCAATTCTTTTCAATTTGTTTCCAATATTTGTCATGGTGTGAAAGAAAACACAGATCAAAAGAGGAAAAAATCATGAGAAAGAAAAAAAAATAAACAATAAAAAAGGCAAAAATGCTATGCTTTGATTCACATTCAATCCGTCTCTCTGAATGTGGATGGCATGTTACATCACAAGTGTAGGTGAATTGTCTTGAATCACCATATTGTTGTAAAGAGTGGAGTCCAACACAGCTGATCATCACATAATCTTATTATTGTGTTACTCCTGATTCTGTTCACTTCCCTCAATATCAGTTCATGTAAGTCTTTCCAGGATTTTCTGAAATCAGCCTGATCCTCATTTCTTATGGAAAGTAATATTCCATTACATTCATATGCCATTTTATTCATCCATTCACCAACTGATGGACAACAATTTCATTTTCAATTCCTTGCCAGTATAAAAAGGGCTGCTACAAACATTTTTGCATTTGTGGGTCCTTTCCCTTCTTTTATGATCTCTTTGGGATACAGACCCAGTAGAGATATGGCTGGATTAAAGGGTATACATAGTTTGCTAGTCCTTTGGATGTAGTTCCAAAGTATTCTCCAGAATAGTTGGATCATTTCACAACTCCACCAACAATGCATTAGTGTCCCAGTTTTCCCACATTCCCTCCCCAACATATATCATCTTTTCCTAGGTGAGGGCATTTTAAAAGGTGAAGTTTAGGATCATTAAAATAATTTGTAACTTTTCCTAAGACATTTAATATACAACTTTCCTGCTATTTTCTAGGCCCAACTCATTGTTCATATATATATATATATATATACATATATATAGATATATAATATACATATGCACATATATATATATTTATATATACTGAAGGAAAAATTCTATAGGTTGCCTATCTAATTGCATGTAAAGATGTGGACAATGGGCATTGTTTATCACTTGGCCATCTTTGTATAAATGTTTGGACCAAACTCTTTTGAATGATTATGGATCTCATTTAGAAGACTTTGTAATAGTCTAGGGATTGATGCAATACAAGATAATTTGGGGAGACAAAGAACATAGTCACTGGTATATCAGAGGAGGATTGATGTAGGAAGTAGCACCTGAAATTAACTTTGAAAAACTAGAAAAATCATAGCAGCCAGGGATAAAGAAGGAACACATTCTAGGAAAATAAACAAGTATTTATTAAGGAAGTGTGCTTTTATTAAGTGCTTATTATGTGCCAAGCATTGTATTATCGTAACACTAGATATTCTAATACAGGATAGATGGCTCCTGCCCTTGAGGAACTAAAAACTAATCAGAGATGACAAAACAGGGAAAACCAGGAGAGCAGGGAGATAAGGAACATGGAAATACTCTGCATGGCATTGTAGTTTTGAAGTCTGGAAATGAGGAACAGAGCTAGGAAGAGAATGAAGACTGCCTTGAAGTTCTTTATGAAATTATCTGTGCAAAAGTATGGAGAAAGGAAATGGAATTTTAAATTTGGGGAATTATCAATAATTCAATTTGGCTAGAATGGAGAGGGTACAAAGTAGAATAATTTAAAATAAAAAGGGAAAGGAAAATTGAAGCATTTCTGTAAAGGGCCTTGAATGCCAGGATATAGAGCAGTGGTCCTCAAACTTTTTAAATAGGGGGCCAGTTCACTGTCCCTCAGACTATTGGAGGGCCGGACTATAGTAAAAACAAAAACTCACACTCTGTCTCTGTCCCTCAGCCCATTTGCCATAACCCGATGGGCCGCATAAACGTCCTCAGCGGGCTGCATCTGATATAGAGTTTACATTTTACCCTAGAAACTATAGAGGGCCCTTGATGGGATCATTATCTAGATTATTGACATGTAAGACAGCAATTAATTGGTTTAGGGGTGGGAGAGAGGGAAGAGTCAATGATGACTCCCAGTTTATAAACATGGATGCTTGATATGATAGTAGTTCCTTCAACAGAAACAAGGAGGCTTACAGGAGGGGAAGTTTTAAGGGAGGAGATGATGAGTTCCCTTTTGGACACATGAAATTTGAGATGATGATGGAGCATCCAAATGGAGGTTCTAGAATTTCAGAGTTGGAAGGAACCACAAAGACCATCCGCTATAATCCATAACTGAATGTGGTCTGTCTAAGGGAAAGAACAAAAAAATCTATAATTTCCCTAGCTCTGACTCCAGACTTCTACTGATGCTTTCCCTTATTCTATTCCCTTCTTTGGCTCTCACATTACACTGCTGACTATACTCAACTTACTGTCTATTAAAACTCCTAGACAATATTCCCAATAAACTCTTACAAAGCCATGCCTTCTTAATCCCATATTGGGGAAATAGATTTTTTTGAACCCTAAATATAAAACGTTATACTTCCTTTAAATTTTACTATTTTATGTTTTTAAAAATCACCTTAGTTGGTGATGTGAGTAGAGAGGAAGGTTAAAGCTTGGGAAGAACTGGGTTCAAGTCCTGCTTTTGATGTTTGTTGGTTATGTGATCTTGAGTAGATAATCATTCAATACTCTAGCTTAATACATTCAAACTTAAATAGATATAGATTCATGCCAGTTTACTCAAAACTCACAAATAAATATTATTTATGTTGTATTTATATACTTTGTCAAACATTTTTCCAATAGCATTTTAATCTTTTCCCTAATATGGTACTGCTACCTAAACCAGGAAAAGCCACAACAGAGAAATAAAAATCAAGCTTTCTGTCAAGGTTTAAATTTTGTTTTTTCACCTGCAAGAACACTTTCTCGATACCCATAGTTGTTAGATTATTCTCCCTCCCTTAGTAATAAAGTTTGAATGAATAAGCAGGAATATATAGATATATGTTGTATATATTGACATATGTATGTTATCGTTGCTGTTGTCCAGTCATATAGTCATGGTCAATTCTTCTTGGCTCATAAACTTTGTCCATGAGGTTTTTTCAACAAAGATACCCAAGTGTCTACTGCTTCCTTTTCCAATGTGTCCTCATTTTGTAGATGAAGAACTGAAGCAAATAAAAGTTCAGTGACTTGCCCAGGTTCACTAAGCTAGGGTCTGAGGTCAGATTTGAACCAAGAATTTTTTGACTCCCATATCTAATACATAGCTCCCAGGAAAAGAGAATAGTACAGCTATCCTCTGTCTTTATCAAATTTTACTGGAATGTTGTGTTACAGACACAACAGTTGAACAAGTACATTGTTAAGCTGAAGTGTATAGGACAACAAAGATGGGGAAGACACTTGAATTTATATCATATGATATTCTGTTGAAAGAATTGGACATTTTTAAACCAGAGAAGACTAAAGGAAAAAAAAATCCCTCCACATATTTGAAGGAATGTCTTGTGGAGAAAAGATTAGATTTTCTTTTCCATTTGAGTCCAAAGACCTGAACCATGAACGATGGGTGAAAATGGCAAAAAGACAAATTTAGGTTTGATCTAAGGGGAAAAGAAAACAAAACAACAAATACATTTTTAAGAGTGAGAGTTGTTTTTTTTTTTCTCTTTTTAAAACTTAAATACAAAAGAAAAACAAAAGAAAAAAGGCATAAAGAGGAAAATAAATGTCATGTGCACACCAAAACATGAGAAGATTCAAAATATGCAACAATAAATTTCCATTTTGAAAAAGCATATATAATAAAAATTATATTTAAAAACATGAAATAAATTATTTTCCCTTGTGCCTTGAGAGTTTTGCCTCTGCATTTTATATACTCCTGTTCTAGACCAAGGCTTTTTAAACTTTTTCCACTTAAAATCGATTTTTTGCCCAAGAAATTTTTTATGTGACTTTGGATATACAGGTATAGAAAATAGGTATGTAAATCAAACATTTACTGATAGTAAATCATAATTTCATGCCTCCCTATATTCAGTTACAAGACTCCACATGGGTTTAAGAATCTGGGTTCTAGACAGGTCTCAGAGATGAAAATTGCATAGCAGGTACCCCTTAATTTTTAGAGGGAGTTTCTTAATCTGGGAAGACCCTAAACTAATTTCATCGTAGGTCCAGCTCCTTTCCTCTGTCTTTTCTTTGGTTTGGACCAATATTCTAGCCAAACAAGATCTTTTTGGATCTCAATTCTATCACTCAACATATTGGCTATCCCAACTTGGCGCCATTTATCAACTTGTTGGCCATGTCATTTATTCATATAAAAATGTAAAACAGCCCAAATTTCTGACTCTCTTTATTGGAATCCTTCTTCAATGTTCACATCATAATCTATAACATTATATAATGTAATATAACATCCCATCATGAACAATAAGGTAATTTAACACAATGTAATACGATGTGATTTATCATATAACATGACAATATAATCTAGCATTATATGTACATACAGCATTACTTTTGATGAGAATGATATATAACATTATATTATATGTTGTTATGTCATGCATTTTTTTGCATTATATTTTGTTGCATTATATATCATATCATATATATTGTATGGGATCAGGACTGGACTTGTGATTTCCTCAGTGTAGGGAACTACTGGTTAAGTAAACTCCTTCTACCAAAAAAATTAGGTATCTTATACTCACAGAGTTGCCTGGAGCATTGAGAGATTGACTTGTGAAGGGCCATGTAACCAACTTGGGTCAAAGGTGGACCTTGTTGTATACAGTTCTTCCTGATTCTGAGACCACCTCCCTATTCTCTATGCTATGTTATATTTATTCTATCTGCCTCTTTTATTTGTAAGCATATAGAAGACATTGAGTGTTGATTGTTCACTTTGTGTGAAGATTTCTTGAAGGAGCAGGGGACATCTAGACTAGAGAAGGAAAATGGGGGGAAAAGGAGGAGGGCGCTGGGCTCAAGCCCAGCTTGAGAGCTTTCTTCAGGTGTTTGGAAGCTAATGCTCCAGATTCTAGCTTCTTAAACTGTGTATTCCAACCCATGTGGGGTCTCATAACTGAATGTGGAGGTGGTGAAGTTATGATTTATTATTAGGATATGTTTGATTTATATATCTATCTTATATACCCACATAATCAGGATTACGTAAACATTGTTTGAGCAAAAAGAGATCGTAGGTAGAAAAAGTGTAAGAAGTTCTGCTAGAAGAGGGATTTTATTGATTCTATTTAACCCCAGAGGCAGAACCAGAAAAATGGAGGTGGTGGATGCTATTATTGTTCCCATTTTAAATATGAGGGTACTAAGACAGAAAGGCTGAGTGATTTGTTCAAGGTCACATAGCTAATAAGTGTCTGAAGGAAGATTTTATTTTCTTAACTCCAAGCCCAGCATCTTATCCACTCCATAGGCTTGACATTTGAAAACAAATACCTTTCTTCTCATTAGAGTTTCCTCAGAATGGAATGGACTTATTCTAGACAATCAGTCCTGCCTCCCTTCACCCTCCAAGGTTTTAAGCAAATGTTGCGTGGCCATTGTGTTACAATGGAGAATGTTTTTCAAGTATTGATTGGACCAGATGGCAGCCGAAGAGAGCTCTTCAGATTCTGAAATACTGAGAATCTGTGCAATTCACACACACACACATTTTTTCATACATATGCATATATTTATATTAATTGAGATAGACTGATAAAACTTGTAGACCACTAAAACCTCCAGATCTTTTTCTATTTAATCTAATTCAAGAATTTTAAAATAATCGTCTGTTGAATTAAACTGAAACTTTTTTGGAAACGTTGCATTATTTAGTTCTATCTCCTCCATATTTATACATCTAAAGTTTAATTTTTAACCCAAGCAGAGTGTTTTATATTTATCCTTGTGACATTTCATCATAGCAGACCTAGGAGACAATGGCAGACCAGACAGGACTAGGTTGGAGAGTAAGAAAAAAAGAGTTGCATTGGCAGACAGGGGACCTTGATCATTGTCCAGTTGTATCATCTTACAACCTGTGTGAACTTATTAAGTCACTTAAAGTCTTTGAGCCTCAGTTTACCCATTTATAAAACCAAGGGGCTGGATTTAGTGATACCTATGGTCTCTTTCATGTTTAAGTCTGTTATTCTATGAGTTGAGAGATGAAGTTTGGGGACAGATTTCAGGGAAGGGGACAGAATGCCAATAACACCCTCCCCCAACTAGTCCTCCTCATTCTTAGGACCTTTCCTTTGGTAATTATCTCCAATTTATCCTGTTTCATCTTATTTGTACGTAGTCGTTTACATCTTATCTCTTTCATTCAGGGATGGGGAACGTCCAGCCTATGGGTGATATAAGGTCCACAAAATTATTTGCTAAGACAACTGTAGGCAGTGATTAGCTGAAAGGTAAGTACAACCCCCCAGCTTGAGTTCTATAAGTTGATAATGTGTATGGCTTGGGAATGATATTATAAATATCCAAATGGTCCTTGGCAAAACAGGGACTCTTCCTGCCCCTCTCTTTATATACACAGTGTTCTCTCTCTCTCTCTCTCTCTCTCTCTCTCTCTCTCTGTTTCTGTCTCTGTCACATCTTGTGATTTTGCATCAAATCACAAACATGTTTTAGAACTCAAAAACTCTAGCATCTGGCAGTTTAGGGAAGAAGCTTTTCAGCCAAACCCCATTGAAAGGAACTCTTGGGAAAGTGGGGAGAAGCACCTCAGCCCCAGGCTTAGAATAGTTAATGCAGTATTTGAGAGCCAAGGACAAATTAGATGTATTGTCCAAAGGGAACTCCAAAAATCTATAAGGAGGCCAGCAGGAAAAACTGCTTCACATTGAAGGGGAACTTCATCAGTATCCAAGAAGAAAAGTAATTTGAATAACCAACAGTTGAGTTGTTCTTTAGCAATATGTACATGATAAATTCAAGTCCATTTTCTCTTGGATAAACTTAAAAATGTTTTGGGGGTGTTTTATACTAATTGTTCCTACTCCTTAATAAATACCCCTGCCCTATGATGTCAACAGATAATCATGGGGACAGCACATCAATGGGGGCTCTGCCCCTTCACCCCTTAGTTTCTCTGGCTTCCTTCAGGATCAGTTCAAATCCCACTACTTGGGGGCAGCTAGGTGGCTCAGTGGATAGAGCACCAGCCTTGAATTCAGGAGGACCCGAGTTCAAATGTGGTCTCAGACACTTAACACTTCCTAGCTGTGTGACCCTGGGCAAGTCACTTAACCCCAGCTCAGGGAAAAAAAATCCCACTACTTGTAAGAGGCCATTCCTCCCAGTATCCTTACAGATACTACTTCTTCTAGTGCACTCTGAGATCACCTTCTACCTAGTCTTTATCTAGTCTGCATCTTGTAGGTATCTACTTATTTACATGTTGTCTTCCTCATTAGGATGTACATTCGTTGAGTGCAGATTCTATTTTTCCCTTTCTTTGCATCCTCAGTGCCTAAAACATAGAAAACATTTTATAAATTCTTGTTGACAAAAACAACTCTATTTTTTTCTTGTTTTCTGTCTGAGGGTTAAGCACTGTTGAGAAATTCTAATATTGCATTTCCTATTATTCTAATAATGGGACAAGATGGCCTTTTTTGGATTGAATTCAAATTCCTATTCTTACCACTAATTTGCTGTGTGACTTTTTGACTGGTCTATGACCTTCCTGAGCCACTTTAGAGAAAGGTGAGTATGGTCAGAAAAGGCAAGTTCAAGAAGCTTTCTTGTTGATTAGTTATCTGATTATTCCAATATTTATTCAAATTTCCAGGCTAGATAACAGAACAGATGACTCAAGAGACAAGACAAGTTTTCAATTCAGATGTTTCTTCCTCTCCTGGGGATGAGGAAGGAGAGAAAATTTGATGAAAGGGACAGAAATATGGTTGGCATTTTGTATGGAAGTCCAGGAACCATTGGAACATGGAGAAGATGATCATCAAAGGACAAGGCTTCAAAATGCTTGAATAGCCAGTCAACAATTTTGTATCACTGGGAAAGAAGTTCTCCATGGAAATTCTCCAGGGATCAGTGCATTTCCTCATAGTGTTTAACATGTATCAATGCTCTATATAAAGACATCTTAGCATCCTTATCAAATTTTAAATGACACAGAGGACACAAAGAAGAATAAGTTACACAGTGGATGTGGAAGCCAAAAGATATTAATGAACTACGGCATCTGGTTGAATCTGGTAAGATGAATTTAATAGGATAAATGTAAATTCTTAGTTACTAATATTCAAGAAAAACAATTCCCTGGGGGGGGGCAGTTAGATGGTTCAATGGATAGATCACTGCCCCTAAAGTCAAGTGGACCTAGTTCAAATCCAGCTTCAGACACTTCCTAGATGTGTGCCCCTGCTTAAGTCACTTAACCCCAGCTGCCTCTCTTAGAAAAAAGAAAAAAAAAGACTTTCCAAGTACAAGATCAGGGAAATATAAAGAGATGGTTTTCTTTTTTTTAAAAAAATGAGGGTTTTAATGGAGTTAATAGTGTGAGATGACAGCCAAAACACCCCCAAACAAACAAAAACCCAACTATACACTTTTGAGCTGCATTAAGAGAAGCATTGCTTCCAGAAATAGATAAGTGATAGCCCAACTGCATTTTACCCTCGCCAGAGCCTCTTGGGGACATTATGTTTAATTTGGGCTCCATGTTTTAGGAAGGGCATTGATGAACTTTAGGGAATCCTTGGAAGGGTGATCAAGATGGCGAAAGGTCTAGAGTTTGTGGTACATGAGGATTGATTGAAGAAGCCATACTTGTTTTTTTCTGGAGAGGAAAAGATCAGTAGTCAGAAAGGAGTAGCTGCCTTTGAGTATCTGATGTGGTACAAGGTTGGACTTGTTTTGTCTGATTACAGAGGACAGAACCAAGAATAATGGGTGAAAACTGCAAAGATGCAAGTTTGAGGAAAACTTGTTTTAAAAATTAAGAGCATATTTCCCCAATTACAGGTAAAAATAGTTTTCAGCATTTGTTTCTGTAAGATTTTGAGCTGCAATTTTTTTCTCCCTCTTTTTTTTATCTTCTCTCTCCCCAACAAAACAAGCAATCTGATAGAGGTTATACATGTATAATCATTTTAAACACATTTTCACATTAGTCATTTTGTGAGAGAAAAATCAGAACAAAAGGGAAAACACCATGAGAAATAAAAAACAAACAAAAAGGTGAAAATAATATGCTTCAATCCATTTTCAGTCTCCACAGTTTTTTCTCTGGGGAATTTGCCATCCCAAGTCTAGTGGAATTGTCTTGGATCAACGTATTACTGAGAAGAGCCAAGTTTATCATAGTTGATCATCACATAATCCTGCTGTTACTTTGTACAGTGTTCTTCTGGTTTTATTCTCTTCCTTCAGAATCAGTTCATATAAGTCTTTAGAGGTTTTTCTGAAATCAGCCTGCTGTTATAGAACAATAATATTTCATTACATGCATATAACATAACTCATTTAGCCATTCCCCCATTGATGGGTATCTCACCACAATTATTGCCACCACAAAAAGAGCTGCTACAAACATTTTTGCAAAAGTGGGTCCCTTCAGGAGAAACCACCTTAACAATGAAAGCTGTAAAAAATGGAATGAGCTCCCTCAGGAGGGTGTAGTTCTCCCTCCCTGGAACTGGCAAAGGCCAGATGGCCACTTTTCCTGTGGTTGTAGAGAGGATTCTCTTGTTCAAGAGGCCCCTTCTAGTGCTGAGATTCTGTAATTTTGTGAAGAGATCTTAGCTTATTTCAGCATGTGGGGGTTGGGTAGAAGGGAGGGATGGAGGGAGAACCCACTCCCCCTGTAACTCTGGCCCCTCAGGAGAAAGAGTCAGTAGGATCAGGAGTGCACATGGTAGTGATTAAAATATAAAGATTAACTTGCTCCCTGTTCAGCTGGGGGACAGGTTGCACATGATTAACCCTTACTCACTTGGGAATCCAGCCGTTGGGTTATTATTGGTGTTTTATTCTTTTTCCTTGGGATAAAAGGAAGGGGTACACTGAGCTGGGAGGAGATTTTCAACACTGCTTCCTTTCCCCAGAAATTCCCTTCACCCCCTGACATTTTCTGAATCACTTTCCCCATGGGACAGAGACCCTTCCTAAGCCCAAAGTAGCACTGATTGGATTACAGGACTCTAGGGGAGAGAAAATGCATTCAAATGCCTCTATTCAAGAACCTTAAAGGCTCCTTGGCAGTAGAGTATGGAAAATGGGACTGTGTGCTGCAGTTGGGTGACCCAAATTATTTTGAATAGTTCCCCTGACCTACTCTCCTGCCTTTGTTCACAGAGGAATGCTGAAAATATAATAGCAATAAACAATACTATTTCTATATGCTTTAATTTTGCTTTAAAAACCTTTTAATTGGGGCAGCTAAGTACAGTGAATAGACCACTAGTCCTGAAGTCAGGAGGATCTGAGTTCAAATATGGCCTTAAACACTTAACACTTCCTAGCTGTGTGATCCTGGATAAGTCACTTAACCCCAGCCTCAGGAAAAAAACAAACAAAACAAAAACAAAACAAAACCAAAAACCAAAAAACTTTTCATTGTTATTGCTATGTTTTATTTTCATTTTGTCTTTGTTTCAATGTGTTCCCTCTTTCTCCCTATTGACCCATATTTTGTAATGATATTAAATTAAATCATTAAATGATTAAATCTGATAGTATTTTTATGCAGTGATCTGTATCCAAAGTCCTTCACCTCTGCAAAAAAGAGAGAAAAGCACATTTTCTCACCTCTTCTTTAAGACTATTGCTCAGTATAATGATATAACATTAATTTTTTTAAAAAAATTCTCATTTATATTGTTGTAGCCATTATGAACATTGTTTTCCACCCAGTTTTGCTTATTTTATTCTGAATCGGTTCATAGAAGTCTTCTCATGCTTCTCTGAATTCTTCATATGTATTTTTTATTATTGTACAATTGTATTTGATGACATTTATGTGCCACAACTTGTTTAGTCATTAGTCAACTAATTCATCAATAATAATTTGGTAAATATTAAAATTATTATTAATTAATAATATTAATTAAGAAGCTGAGCTAGAAGCTAACATACAAAGATGAAAAATGAAAATCTCTACTCTCACGGAATGTACTTTCTAACACTATTAAGAATATCTACTTTGTTTCCAATCTTTAGTAACTAGACTCAAAACTTGAGGTGTCATTTTTGATTTCTCACTCTCCTACGGCCCCCCAACCTGTATTCAATCAGT